>NW_019525242.1:1456501-1489204 GCF_002814215.2 Seriola lalandi dorsalis | reverse complement strand
CATCATTCAATTATTCCTGTTGCTTCTCACCTTCTTCATGCTGTGTTTTTAGTGGCATGAAGACTGTTGGCACACTGAAGGCTGACCTGTCTTTCTTTCGTCCACAAAACCTACCCACAAACACACTTTACTATAAAGGGCACACAAAGCAATTTATTAAGCTATTTCAATGTGCAATAATTAATTTAAATGGTTAATACAGTAGTAAAAAGTGAGCACAAAGGTCAAGGAAAAGGGAGATTTGGGCAGAAAGAGCAGGTATACACACAAATACACACACACACTCCATGTCCTTCCATGAACTCAACCTCTTTTATTTGGTCATGGAGCTTTACTTGTTCAGCGGTGCAGGTTAAAAGAGAGGTTTAGAGTAGCAGCAATAGGATGACCCCACATATATACAGTACACATAAATACAAAGATGTGATTTGTTAAATAAACTCAGTGATTGAACTCCAGGTGTTGCTATAACTCTGGGTAATGACATGTTGTAGCTGCAGACTAGATCAGTGTGACAGACCAGAGGCTGTGTTCCCTGACAGCCCTAATAAGGTTCACATGTGATGAGTTTTGCAATAGGACCCAGGCATGAGATGTCTGACTTTTCCAAAAAAAAAAAAGAAAGAAAAATGTTTTGCTCAGCCCTTGGTTTGCCATGCACATGTTGACTCAGTCATGTTTAAAATATGCTTGTTGTAGAGCTGGGAAACATTCGGTTAGGAAGAGCACAAACTATAAACATTAGTGGAGTTGAATGGTGACACAGGGCGGAAACATGAGTCATTTTTGTTGGGATTGTTTGGGATTGATGGGAACAAGAACAGCATTTTCCCATGCAGTGACACGGTTCCTACATTGTTTCTAAGGCTCCACAGTGTAGCGGAGATACCAGTGGAAATATGGCCTTTAAATGCCATTGTTTGCCCTTTTTAAATATGTATCTCTCTCTGTTGCATGATTGTTTTCCTGCAGACTACTCCTCCTTCCTCTCGGCCCATTCAGCAGCCACCGGTCATCAAGAAAGAGGAGGTGTCTGTTACAAGAGAGACAGGTGAGTTAACTTGTGACAGTCAACACTTTCTGAAAAACACACAGTTTTTCTCAAGTTAGACCTTTGTGATTGCAGAGAGAGCTCAACACCAACTTGAGATGGAATATACTTTGTATTTCTGTAATCTTTTCTTTTGTACAAGGCAGGAGTTTGTCAGTTAAAAAATTGAATGCATCTCTGTTTGAGTGATTACACAGATGCCTTTAGATCTGCCGGAACAGATCCCTTGCTGTTTTGTCGGTCATTCATAATTTTTTCCATTTCACTTTAAAAGATGGGAAATAGATGTTGTACTTCCACAGGCTGACAGGTGACTAACTCAACTGCTGGGTATGGAGGAGAATGTTTATAACAGCACATGCTTTAGATTCACTGACACATGTCTCCATCTAGTGGATATCAGGTGTAATGCGATATGGGGAGCGGTGATCCCTCATTTGTGAGGAGCACTCTACATTGCTTGCTGTGTAAATTACATCAAATTAAATCATTTTCACTGAGTGATTTAACCCATACTACCATTATCTGAGAATCTGTTATTTATTTCTGCTGCTATACTCCACTTTCTAATTTTCACATAATATGTTTGTGGAAATTGTATCAAGTGTTAAAGCCATGATGTGTAGAAGTTGAAACATCTCCACCATCCAGTGGTGGTATCAGGAATTACACATTTGGCAGGTGTTTTATGGTTTATTGAAAACCTATCTCAAACATACAGTACCAAAAGTCAAAAGTTTGGACACACATACCCGTTCATGGGTTTTTCTTTATTGTGAGTATTTTCTACATGTTAGAACAAGACTGGAGACATCACAACTATTAAATAAACACATATGGAATTATGTAGAAAACAAAAGTGTTAAAACAAAAACAAAAGAAGTTTCATATTTTAGATTCTTAGTAGTAGCCACCATTTACCGTGATGACAGCTTTGCATTGTAGTGGTATTATCTTAACGAGCTACATGAGGCAGTCACCTGGAATGTTTTTCATTTAACAGCTGTGCCTCGTCAAAAGTTAATTAGTGGAATTTCTTAATGTGTTTGACACCATCAGTTGTGTTTTGGTAGTGTTGGTATACAGTAAAGAGCCCTATTGGACAACTGTATTAATCCGTATTACGTCAAGAACTGCTCAACTCAGTAAAAAGAAACAACAGCCCATCATTACTTTCAGAAATGAAGGTCAGTAAGTCCAGAAAATTGCAAGAACTTTGAGTGAATCTTCAAGTGCAGCTGCAAAAACCATCAAACGCTCTGATGAAACTGGCTCTCGTGAGGACCGTCCCAGGAAACGAAGACCAAGACTTACCTCTGCTGCAGAGGAGAAGTTCATTAGAGTTACCAGTCTCAGGAATCGACAATTAACAGCACCTCAGATTAGAGGCTACATGAATGCTTCACAGAGTTCAAGTAGCAGACGCGTCTCAACACCAACTGTCTGGAGGAGACTGCACGAACCAGGCCTTCACCGTCGAATGGCTGCAAAGAAACCACCACTGAGGGAGGCCAGTCAGAAGAAGAGAATTACTTGGGCCAAGAAAACACAAGGAATGGACATTAAACCAGTGGAAATCAGTATTCTGCTGCCACAGTATCTTTATGGTTTACAGTACCTCATTAAGTTACTACAGTAGTGATTACATAGAGACAACAATACAACAAAATAAAAAAAGAATAGCTTACCTCATGTACTTGAGAATTCAAGTCACTGACTGAAAATACTTTTAATGTGGAGACTTAATTTAACATTGTCTTTTGCCTTGTGTTCAGCAAGTGACTCCCAGCACGTTTCTGTTGAGTCCAGTCCTGGACTTCCTGGGTCACCAGGTGGGTCAGGGAGTTCAAAACACAGAGACAACCATCCGGATCTCCTGTGTTTTTTTTTTTCGTTTTTTTTTCTTTTTTGCATGAATTTATTTACTTTACATGGTGGTGGACATGTTTGTATATACTGTAGGTCAGCAGAAGTGAAAAATTAGGATGTTCAGGCTGTAATCCCCTGAAAACCCACAGAGTAAACAGAGGAGCTCAACTGAGGAAGCAAGTGATTTTCTCATGGATATTAAAGCATGTAAAACAGTGTATGTTGCATGGTCTGGATGTCTGTTTCTAGGAAAAGGATAGAGAAAATATTTTTTTTTGTTTTGGATTGGAACAGGTAGAACTAGCATTGCACACTAGCTGAGGTTATTAATGCTATGACGTGTAGCATTCAAATGCATTCAGTGAATTCTGTGCTTATTTATCCCTTCAGAGGCATGGGATCCATTTTTCTGCTGCTTAATTCTAACCACTCAACTGAAGCATTGCACAGGCCTACCTGCAGTGGACGTCATTTTGCTGTGCATGTCAGCAGTGTTGGAGATGGGTGATTTCTACACAACTGAAGAAGGGAACTGCATTTCATGCGGTCTCTACTGAAAGTGACATATTCAGTTGGAAGGGTGCAAAGTCAATTTGCGTCACACCAGAAAATAAATATCAGGATGGTGATGCATGCAGTTGTGGGAAGGTGTACTCAATTACCACCTCGAAACCTTGACATGGCCTATAAATTGCTGTCGTGTGCACTGGGATTTTTGCTACATCGAGCAAAAAGTCATTTTCTTTTCCTCTTTTCTCCTCTTCTTGTGGGCGCAGGAAATGTCCTTTTTGTTGTTTGGGATGTGGGATACAGTCGTTAATCATTTCTGAAAGGTCTTTTCATGAGGGCATCAATGACTCTGTCCTTTGTCGTTGTTTTCCAGGAGCAGTTGGGTCTAAAGGAGAGAAGGGTGACCAAGGGGATAGAGGAGAGAAAGGAGATAGGGGTCCAATTGGGCCGAAGGGAGAATCAAGCTCTGGCTCCAGTTCCCGGGGGGGTGCCCGTGGAGAGAAGGTTTGGATCTTTTTTTGGATGGAATATATGTACCAGACAAGTAATTTGTGATATGTGGTTTGAGTTGGAGTGGAGTGCACGGAGGATGGAAGTAACATGAGCTTTGGTGAAGTGTTCCAAATGAACACTAGAGGGAGCTACAAGTCCTAATTTAATTCAAGCATATGCATCATATGTTTTATGAATATATATTTTTCTAATATTTAAACAATGGAACAGAAACTGTTAAATTTGCAGTATGACATAAGAAAAATACAAGAAATAGTTAAACATAACTTATTTCCATTGACCATCAAAAGTTACGTTCTGAGTTATGTTGAGGCTCAAGTATATGACAACAACAACGATGATGATGATGATGATGTTAATCAGGGTACAGTTAGAAATACTTTAACAGGCTGGTATTACAGGTAAGAGGATTCGATACTACACTAATTAAATTAAACATTTTAGAACAAACATTTGAGCGTGCAGTTCTGTAACTCAGCAGAATTTGATTTCCACTGGTGCTACCTCTAATGACAGTGGATACATTCAATATGACTGAGGTATTTTAGGTGAAATATGTCTGTGAATATTTGTGTAAGTGTCTTTTTGTGTTTTGGGTTGAAATCTAACAGCCAATCAAATCTGTTGGCACTGACTTCGCTGTTTCTTCTTTGAATTATCAGGGAGAACCAGGGGAGAAGGGAACTAAGGTACGTTACAAATGGTCTCTTTTTTTGAGGTGACTTCGATTTTAATTCTCTAAGGCTTAGTTAACAAGATGTTTTACAGGTTACTTAATATTAAATAATTACCTTTTGTCTTTGTCACTTACTCTTCTTCATCAACATGGCCCGTTTGCTTTCTAGATGAGACAGGTTTTGTGCAGAAACAGTGGACTGATCTGTGATACTGGTGTTTTACAGCTTGTTATTTCGTCCCTGACTTGAACAGCTCTGTTAATACAGTAATGTACAGTAGGGGATTTTCAGTAGTGTTTTTCTCAGTGTGTTGGGTTCTGGTAAAGCTCCAGGAAGACATGGCTCAGAAAAATATTACACCTTGAAATGACAGATATGGAGAAGCTTAAATTTTTAATTTCTCCTGTCTAATCAAAGTCTCAGTTCACTCTGATGTTTCTTCATCTCCAGGGCAGTGCAGGCTTTGGATACCAAGGAAAGAAGGGTGATCCCGGCCTCCCTGGGCCCCCTGGCCCCCCTGGCCCTCCAGGGCCCGCAACTGAATTTTCAGTTGGCAATGACGGCTCAGTTGTTTCAAGGGCCCCTGCACCCCGAGGACCAGCTGGACCACAAGGTGTCCCAGGCCCCCAGGGACCACCGGGAGCTGATGGAGAGCCAGTTAGTAGACTGGAGATATATTTTTTACTTGGCAACACTAAATACAGTTGTGCTGTTTTTGTTGAAACAACATCTACCGTGTTTGTCATAGTTTACGTGTTGAGAAACTGTTTCACTCTAAAGTTTCAAACATTTTCTTTTTAAAAGTTGGAAAATAGAGTTAAATGTTATTTCGGCCGATTTTACCTGTATTATATATCAGTAATTCATTTATTTTATTTTTTATTTCCATCTCGCAGGGTGATCCTGGTGAGGATGGAAAAACTGTAAGTTGTTTTTTTTGTTTGTTTGTTTTTGCCCTGCACAATACAAAGAACACTGATCAATGACTCATATCAACAGTCAAAACACTGTGTGATGATGGGTTGTGAAAGTAGAGACCTTTTCTTTGTTTACCTCCCTGATGTAGTTCACTTACATTATGGTTTCTTCAACACAGGGTCCTGATGGACCTCCAGGCTTCCCAGGAACCCCAGGTGACCCAGGAACCAAAGGAGAGAAGGTAAGATGCTAAGTTACAGAAAAACATAAAAAACAAAAAGTAGAATAAAGTATAATAAAATAACATGAAATAATCTGAGTTTAAATCTCTGTTGTAGGGTTAGCATATCTTGTCTTAATGAGTCTTGTTCATGCAGGGAGACCGTGGAGAGGGTCAACCTGGCCCCAGGGGACCCCCAGGACTCCCTGGACCTCCCGGACCAGGATATAGATCTGTGAGTCAATCTTGGCCTCAGTCACATGCTTGATAACATCTAGAAACTATTTCAGCAGAAAACCACCTACTTATGTGAATCATTTGTTGAGTAATTCAACTGATTTCAACTGATTGATTTCAGACCTTTGTGGACATGGAAGGATCAGGGTTCCCTGACTTGGAATCTATCCGGGTGAGGAGCATTCACAGTTTTGTTTGAAATTTGTTGGCTTTAAACACTCAGATCTGACAATCTTATATTGTGGATAATCTTACTTTGGCATATGATCTACTTTTAAGATGAATCATACAGATCACATCCATAAAAGGTGCTATGTTTAGATATATTTAATTTATAAAAGGTTCAATCACTGCTACCCAGCGCATTGTTAACAGTTAAACAGCTAGTCTGCTAACTCAAAGACAGTGGAGTTGCAGTCCATCTGTGGGATGAGAAACCCAAGGTAGGACGAGCCGGGGCGAGCTGGTCAGCAGCGACTGAACTTTTAAATTTAAGTACTTACACATAGCAGCTCATAGATGAATAACTGCGCTGTCCAAACGAATACTCCATATGAACTAAGCAACAAGTGAGATTGGTTTGAATCACAGTTTTTATACAGAAGACAGTATTGTGGGCAAAGAGTAGCAGTGAGCGGACAAACATCAAAAAGAAGCGTCATAGTGGCAGAAAGATACAATGACAACTTCTTTACAAAAGATTGTGATCTGATGTGTTGGCCTGATCTACCCCCGGTTTCACTGACTGTAATAAGTTTGTGTCCTGACTGTCAAAATCGACGCATGAAGAACATGAATTGTTGTTGAAAGATTCTATTTCTGCTTCATTCATCTTTTATGCAGCTACGAATCTTTGATCTGCAAAGACATCAGGGATTACAGTAAACTGATTATACAGTATGTTTTTTGTTGTAGGGACTGCCTGGGCCTCCAGGCCCCCCTGGTCCACCTGGGCTTCCTGGTCCCTCTACAGCTGGCCCAGCAGTGAGTCCTGGGGCATTAGGACCTCCAGGAAAGGACGGGGCGCCCGGTCAACCTGTGAGTGTCAATATTCTTGTCTCCCAAAACCACTGGACCGATAACTCCCTAAACTGCACATTAGATTGCACAGTCTAACCAAATCAACAACTGCTGTACACCTGAACCGAATCATTTGACCTCCAGGGTTTGCCTGGTTTACCGGGTACTGATGGCCTCCCAGGAACTCCTGGTCCCAAGGGAGAAAAGGTAATGTCCTTGTTTTCGTCTCCAAAAATACCAGAATCTAATTTTTAGCATCTCTGTAACTTCTGTGTAGAAATGACATGTTGACAATACTGTTTAAAGTCAAACTGAAATTAAATGTAATTTTTGCAAAAAAATAAAATAAAAGTAGACTTGTTTTGACTTGTACTTACTAGTTCAAAACTGTTATTACCAAACAAATAATATTTTTTATTTCTTCCGTGTGATTATCACACCTGCTACTGTTTTCCAAGGGTCATGGTTCCTGATAATAATTTGCAATATGTGTGTGAACGGCCACACTTCAGTTCCACTGGGCACACAGGCCATTAACCAACCTGGGGACTGATGTTGTTGGCGGTTGTTTAGTCCCATTACTCTGTGTGACACAATTCATGTCACAATTTGAATCTTTAGGTAACATTAGAAGCACTTGAGGTGGCAGGAAAACCTGTTGCTGAGACTTTTGATAGTCTGGTTATTTGCCTCTTCCTTTGTGTAATGTGGGATGAACACAGCACTAAATGAGCAGGAGCTGCTGATGAGCAGGTGGTAAAATAACATGAATCAAAAGTAATGACTGTAGGAATCATTGCTAAGAGGTAGGCTCCATGTTCCTGCTAGAAGACAAACCTCCCAAATGCTGAATCTTGTAAGGAATCAGATGTGTTAAAGAGCTAAATGTTAAAAAATGATCTTATATAGCCTTGTCTGAGAAAAAGGAAAAACAGCTTGTGTCTACATTTGTAGGCGGTACAGAACTCTGATATATTGTGGTCAGTAGCACACGTCTTCTTTGTATTTATATTCATATTTCATCTGATAACACGTCCTTTTTCCTGCCTTAGGGTGATTCAGGCGAGCTGGGTCTTCCAGGAGCAGTTGGAGAGAAGGTGCGGATTTATGACTTTAATTTGTTTACTTTTTTCTTTTTTCTTTTTTCTTTTTTCTTTTTTCTTTTTTCTTTTTTCTTTTTTTTTACTCTGAAGTAGCTGACACTTTACAGTTAGATCTATTCTCCAAAACAAAACCAATCCAAATGACCCTTGTTGTAACCAGTAGTAGAGAAGACTTCATTAGAAATAAGCCTGTGAAGGAACATAAATTCAAGTGTAAGTCAAAAATTCATGTGCTTTTGGGATACCAGACATATGTAATGGTGTCCACTTAACAACTAGAATGACATTCATCCAACTATTTCTAAAACTTTCCCTTTCATTTCTCCAGCCAAGCTCCTACGTTTCTTTTCTCACCAATCTGCTGCCTCACTATTTATCCTCCTCCTACTCTAAGCCTTCCCATCTGCAGGTACACGTCAGCTATCAAAGGGGATTTGTGTCTTCTAACAATATGCAAATGTTTGTCAAATATTGTCAGCTACAGACTTGACTTAAAGTTTAATCTGAGTGCTGGCTATGGTTTGATTTAACATTTAGTGACATCTGAATTTGGTCTCAGAGAAATTAGCATGGGTGTTTTTGCAGTTTTCCGATGTCCTTTCAAATACTTACTAGTACTGGTAACTAAAAGCTGCATGACACAGGTGACACTTAAAACATGACCTTAACATGTTTACATGCACTTCACTATAGATAAAACATGTGTGTTTGGTTTTATTTTAGGTTTTATTTATTTATTCTAAACACTGATTTTACTTCTGTCCTACCATCCTGCAGGGAGCTCCAGGAAACCCTGGTTTACCGGGACCTGCAGGGGAGCCTGGACTGGCAGGTCTGCCTGGACCCATTGGACCAGTTGGGCAACCTGGACCTCCCGGGCCTCCTGGACCAAGTTATCGTGTTGGATTTGTAAGTTCTCTTTGAGTGTGTCAGTGTGTGTCAGATACACAGAAGTGAAGCTGAGTTACAACATCACTTTGTTTAAAATATACATCAGTGAATCTTATTTGTTTAATCAGAATTTAATCTCAAATTACAAGAAAAAAGACTGAAAAAAAATGTGTTTTTAAGAGCTTGTTGTAAAATCTTTATTGGTGTTTGAAGGATGACATGGAGGGCTCTGGTGGAGGTTTCACCAATGGATTTCCTGGCGTCAGAGGACCAGAAGGAAGTCAGGTCAGTCCTGCATAGTAAGACTTAAGGTCCTGTGGAAGATAATATCTCTCTCTTAATATTAAAGGCAAAGTTTAAAATGAGTAAAAGTTCCTCTTGAATATAGTTTTAGTCTCCCTATAACAAACCAGAGTGAGTCTCTGATCAGCAGCTTTAAAGGAACAAAAATATCTGGAAGTAAGAACAGTGTTTCCCATTTTCCCACTTGAAATGGTTTCTTATGGCAGCACTATTATGAATTTTGAAACAGGGTAAGACATCTGTGACATGAGCTCATCCCCACAGATGGCCTCATTCATAAAGAGCAGCATGTTACATTTTTAATTTAAATTTCATTTTAAATTCAAATGATCAGTCACTTTAGTCTTATTTGTATTACTTAGTTAATCGGTTTTTGAAGAAAGTTTGTTCAGTCCTATTGGCCACTTGGTTGATTACATATAAAGCCAGGTAAACAGGTGACAGGTATGGCCCGCAGACCTGTGTAATCATTTTACTGTGTTTTGAGTACAGTTTAATGGTATGGGCTTACACAGTGTCATTTTCTATAAAAACATCATTAATGTATAATAAAATGTATAACTAAGTGTAATTAAATGTATAATGTGGTTCTATGTTTTACATAATATTTAACTGGAACTTGTCCAACAATTTTTAGTTGGAAGTTGTAAATACAGGAGCAAAACACATGAGCTGGCAAATAACCAAGACAAATGTTGTGTTTCTTCAGGGTCCTCCTGGCTTACCTGGACTTCCAGTAAGTAAATAAGGATTTTTCCAGTAATCCAGTAGTCTTCTTACCCCTTCCCGACTCACATAGTTTCTCTACTTTGATGGTAAACTGATGAACCAAAAAAGGGTTTTGTATTGAGTGTGTAATCAGAAATAACTCAGCCCAAGGTTTAAGTAAGGTCTTGGCATTATCTTGAAAAAGATAACACCAACACACAAACAGAAATGAAAATAACAAAATTGATTGTATCAAGTAGTAATATGAAAATATTCTTGATACAAGTGCTATGATGTGACTTTTGACCACAAAGTCACAGCAAGAATGTATCCCCAACTTCATGTGTTAGCAAACATTCATCCGTGTGCCTGCTCAACCAGCAGAAACAACAACATTGCAAAACCATTCTAGGCTGCTGTTTCAGCTTTGGTTTGGGGCACACAGTGCGAGCAAACACTTTACATTACAAGTAGTAATTAAATTCAGTGTTAATATAAAAACACTGTCTAAAGGAACTTAAACAGTAACAACATAGCACAGAACAGTCACAGCTGCTTCTCTGAATATGGATCATCTTTGGATTGTCATTCAGATTTTCAGCGTCGGCTGAAATAATATTAATGCAGACAGTCCTGTGTTGAGTTTGAAACTGAACATGAAGTTTTTTAAAGAGCATTGTAAAGTTAATTGCTGATGGAGGTGAAACTATTTGGTCTTTGTGCTATTCCTGCTGTCAGAATGCGGTTTTACAATAACGTTCTTATATGTGTTTCACTGAGGTTTGTTTTTTTTCAATGGTATAACCTGAATGTGGCTCCGCAGGGTGAACCTGGGTTGCCTGGCATACCGGGTCAGAAGGGCGCTGAAGGTCTTGTAGGAAAGGACGGGCGACCAGGGTTGGATGGCTTCCCTGGACCTCAGGTGAAAAAGAGATTTCCCTCTACATCTGTCATTCTGACAAAAAATAGAATATTTCATGCAGCACTGGATAGCAGAGGTCTCATAGCTGTTGAACAGTCATAGTGTTAACATAGTGTTAGATGTTTGAAACCTGTGTGATGTAACAGGATTTGGTTTACCATGTTACCCCACAGACACTTTTCAGAGGAAAATATTTAGCATTTTCAAATGTTTATGTTTATGGACCATTTACACTCGCGGCCACAAAAGGTGATTCCTGAAGTCTTTAGTATTGATTATATTCTGCATGAAAAGATTATTATTTTGTTTTTTTAAGGAAAAAGTCACACAGACATTAACATGATGCAGCTAGCATCATCTCTAACAAGATGTACCTAATATAAGCATTAACATTCATTCTCGACCTTGGAAATAGTCGTTTAACTCAAAGTCCATTTACTGGCATTTTCCAGGGCTTTCCATTACACATCACTGTCTTCACCAGTGGATGGAGTTTGCTTAGTTGTCATGGAGATTGCTCAGTTCTTACCCATACTTAGGTCATGTGATGACAACTGGGTAAACTCCATCCACTGATGAAGACCGTGAGATGCAGCTCCTTAGTAAGTGGACCTTGAGTTAAGATTATTTTGTCAATATATCAAACATATTTTGAAGAAGTATATCAGACATAATGTGGGTGTTTAATCTGAAATGTGTTGTAGCCAGTTTTGGGTTAGTCAATAAAGTTAATATCTTATATTTAATTTGTATCTCTTATGCCTTTTGTGACAACTGAAGGGAATATATTTCCCCCATTTGATATTTAAATACACTTAAAAAACATGCATATTCAACTGAGGTTGATGTGCCTTAGTAAACGTGAATTGAATTTAAAATTTTTAATTTCTTTTGATTTATTGTTAATCGATTTATTCTTTTGTTTCATTCTTCTTGAATTTTACAGGGACCAAAGGGCGACAGAGGTGACAAAGGAGAGAGGGTGAATATCATTTTTAACTCTGAATATCTTTTTATATATACATTATATACACTACAAATCAACTGTCAGTAAGATGCTGATCCATATCTCATATATTTCATGCCATTATAAAACACAAAACTGTGTTACATTAGATAAAGTTTGGTTTTGGATGTCTTTCACAGTGGGAAAGTTATTTATCTTTTTGCTGTGCGTGTGTGTGTGTGTGTGTGTGTTTGGGGGTTTAGGGTGACTCAGGTCGAGATGGAAATGGACTCCCAGGTCCACCTGGACCACCTGGTCCACCTGGACAAATCATCTACTCCACAACTGGCAACGTAAGTAACAAATATGCAAACAGAGTGGCAGACGCACAGACGCATTTCCTTCTAGACTGAAATCCAAATCATGAGCAATTTTATTCATAATAGTAAAAACAGCTTGATTTCCTTCATTATGTGATTTATTGTGCTTGTGTCTCTGCAGTTTGATGGAGCCGCCGGCAGTGTTGGGCCTCAGGTTTGTGTTCAGATCTGATACACGACATCTCTAGTGAAAGTTTTGCATTGTAGTAGGACAACACTTATAACACTGATTGTTTACTTGTAATTGTAGAGTGGGCGATCAGGTGAGACAGTTAGACAAACATGTTAGACCAAGATTTACACCACATGGTGAAACGTACAGTTAACCTGTCCTTACGTGTGTTGATCAGTGTGCGATCCTTAGAAAGAAACATAGGAAACACAGGATTGTTGTCATGACTGTCTGACCTTTATGAAACATAACCACAATCAAGAAATAAACATCTGTTTCCATTTTAACTTCTTAATAAACTCAGTTGTGTTACACTCATTTATACTGATCACATGTTTTACAACAGGCTCAGACCAATTCAGACCAGAATAAGTGGTTTGGATTTTTTTTTTTTACTATTTTTTATGTGTAAACAACCAGTTTACCACCAGTCTAATGAAGCTGAATGTAAAATGTGTTGTTTTCCTCAACAGGGAGGACCTGGTTTGCCTGGTCAGGCTGGATTCCCTGTAAGTCTCCCTGTCTTACATAATTTATGTACCTTGCCCCTATTATAACAATAAATGTGAAGTGTACCTACATACATAATTGAAGTCTAATTCTCAGCAGGTGATAATTAAAAATACAGACCTGTTTTGCCTGCTGCTTTTATTTATTTTTTTTACAAGTCAAATACAAACACTATTCTTTATTCTACAGTTACTCTGTATTTTCCACATTGTCAGTAGTTCCCCTGAAAAGACCAAAACCAACCAACTTAAATATTTTGATTTAACGTTTCAATGAAAACATGACGACAGGTGTTGGGGTGTTTATTTGTGCTGTCAGCCCACTGTTAGAATAAACTGACTGAACAACATCCACATTGTCCAGATAAAGCAGATTAGAGTCTTTGAATGTATAAGGATAGAATCAGGATTTTTCAAGTCTGTTTTAAGACAATACTTTGCCCATATGTATGTGAGAATAGGTCGCTGTAACCATTCCTACTCTCCATTATGGCCCTGATGTTTTCCCCTGGTACGTAACTATAACAAACACAAACAGAAGGAAATCTAAAAGTTGTATCAGGCTTCGGCTGCACAGACAACACTTGTTAACAGGAATCGATTCATTGGTAGATTTCTATTTAATTACAGGTTTAAATTCTGTGTGCTGACTTTTGGTGCTGGTGGTGATATTTTTGTTCACATTTCCTCTTTATACTCAGTCCATTTCTTTCAAATACCCATGATGCCTCCAGATAATGTAACAGTACAGCTTAGCATCCATAGACCTTGGCAAGCATCAGGTGCTTCTCTGCTACAGTTGTACCGTCTTGGCACTGCATCTGCTCAAATAACCCCCAACATCTCATCCACTGATCTCTACACTCAAATTCTAAACAACGGCCCTCTCAGCAACTCAGCACTGAGTCTAATAGGACGGATCATCACGTTGGCTTGGATTGATCAGCTGCCAAACGACTGTCAACTGGTTAGTTTATGAATGTCATATTTATTTATTTTCATCCTGCAGGGTCCTATTGGACCAAAGGGTGACAGAGGGGACCCTGGCCCTCCTGGCTACGGACTGAGGGTAAAGTCTTGAAATTTTGTTTGTTCAACCATTAATTTAGCTCCTCCTCATCATTATGACATTACGGTAATTGAGCGCATGTTGTCTCTTTCTGCTGCTCTGTGTTCAGGGTGAGAAAGGAGAGCCAGGCTTAGTAATCGGACCTGATGGAAATCTTCTGTCTCTGGAAGGGTTAACAGGTCTGAAGGTGAGTCTGTCTGACGTCGTCTGATGTTCTCACACACATAATAAACATACTGTACATACAAATGAACTCACATACCTCTCCTCTACAGCATATGTTGCTACTTCTCATGTTTCCTGCTTTGATCCTGTGTGTGCTCTGTTGATTGCCTGTTTTCAAGCCTTTTGTGTACTGGGTTACGGTTGTACTTTTGATGTTGAAACTAATTTGCTTTTACCATGCTTGTAGGGAGACAGAGGACCCTCTGGGCCTGTCGGACCCCCTGTAAGTGTTTGAGCATTTCGATCTAAGATATTCAAGCTAATGTACCAAAACTGTTTCAAATTAAAATATAATATATAATTTTTTTTTTTTTTCCACTTCATTCTCCAGTCAGCTCACATTTTCCTATATTTCATGATTGATTGTTGTAGGGCCAGTACGGGCCTCCTGGATTAAAGGGTGAAATTGGAATGCCTGGACGACCTGTAAGTACCCCTTTCTTTGGTGTCTTATGATTGTGTATATATATATATTTTAAATATATTTCTACTGTGTGTTTACAATACAGTGACTTCAGAAAGTATTCAGACCCTTTCACTTTTCACACACTTTATTATGTTGTCAAATGAATTGTTGTATGTACACTCAGTAACCCATGATGACAAAGTGAAAACATGTTTTTATAATTTTGTGTAAATTTATTGAAAAATTAAAAACTGAGATCTCTCATTCATCAAGTATACAGACCCTTTGCCCTGGCTCCAAACGGTGGTCAGGTGCCTCCTGTTTGCTTCAACTATGATTGAGACGTGTCTAGAACTAGATTCCACCAGCTAATTGCAATGATTGGACACACCCGTGTATATACGTCCAACAATTCAGACTGCATGTCAGGACAAAAACCAAGCCATGACGTCCGAGGAACTCTTTGTAGACAGAGGTCAGATCAGGGGTATAAAACCATTTCCAAAGCTGTGAGTGTTCCCAGGAGCACAGCGGCCTCAATAATTGAGAAAGAGGAAGAAGTTTGTAACCAGGTCTCTCCCTAGAACTGGGTAACCAGGCATGAAGGTCGTTGGCCAGGCAGGTGACCAAGTACCCAGCAGTCATTCTAGCGGAGCTTCAGAGGTCCTCTGCAGACAGACGACCCTCGCAGCAGCTCTCCATCAATCACGCCTCTATGGTAGAGAGGTGGAGTTTGCCAAACAGCATTTAAAAGACTCCGACAGCACGAGGAAAAAGATTATCTGGTCTGATGAGGCAAAAACTGGAGAACTTCAAACTCTATGTCTGATGAACGCCAGATACTCCTCATCGCCTATCTAATACCATCCCTAAGGTGAAGCCTGGTGGTGGCAGCATCATGCTCCGGGGGTGTGTCTTAGTGGCAGGGACCACGAGAAGGATGAAAGCAGCCAAATACAGAGAGGTCCTAAAAGAAAACCTGCTCCAGACTGCACATGACCTGAGACTGCAGCAATGCTTCACCTTTCAGCATGACACTGACCTGAAGCACATAGCCAAGACGATGCTGGAGTGACATTGGGACAAGTCTGTGACTGTCCTTGAGTGGCCCAACCAAAGTCCAGGCTTAAACCCCATAGATGACAGTTTAGATGCTTCCCGTCCAGTCTGATGACTCAATGGCTCAATCCAGGTGTGAAAAGTTTGTAGAGTCTTACCCAATAAAGTGGGATATTTTATGCATTTGCCAAAAAAAAAAAAAAATCATGTCATGTTTATGTTTCATGTTGTCATTATGGGATATTTAGTATAGATTGATGGGCAAAATGGCAACTTCATCAATTTCCAATTAAGTCTAAAACATAATAAAGTGAAGGGATCTGAATACTTTCACTGTTAGTACCATGTACATGTTGCTGACCTAGTGTGTATCATTACATTAGAATAATTACATTTTAACCTGATTGTTTCAGTTTTTCCACGTATGGAAAAAAAAATGAATGAGTTTCTCCCTCAGGGTCGCCCTGGTGTAAATGGATACAAGGGTGAGAAAGGAGAGTCAGGAGGTGGTGCTGGCTATGGCTACCCAGTAAGTATTAATATTATTACCAGTAACTACAGTACTTGGCAGTTGCAGAAGTTAAGTAAAGACAGTTTGACATCATCTTGTCCAGCCCCCAGGCAATCTCAGAGTGTAATGAGGCCACAGCCTCAGATGCCTCAAAAAGTTGTCATGAAATACAGTTATTTATTGAAAGGAAGAGAGTCTTGCCTGGATAGCTAACTTGTTAGCTTATTTTATTTCAATTAACTTTCTTTGAACCAGAAAAGCCTCACTGAGATCTCTTTTCAAGTGGTAGTCAGTAGCTGCTTATATTTTGAAGACATTATTTACAGAGTTCTAGTGTTGTACCGTCTTGGGTTTTCAGAAACATAGCTACTGTTTAATTCAACAAATGTCAAATTCTGCTCTGCTATATAAATATTTATATTATTGAATAAAAAAAGCCACTGTGTTAAATGTTGATAGACACTAACATGTATGTAGATATATACCATTTCTCATGAGCATCCTTTATCTGAATCAAAGCTGTAAACTACTGTTGTAAGTTACTGACGATGTCTAACCAATGCCTAATGAGTCATTTTGTATCTACACACCAAAAAATGTTTAAGAGTGAATAACTTTGTTTTCATTAGGGAGTCCCTGGCCCACCAGGACCACCCGGACCACCCGGATCCCCCGGGCCAGCCACTCCTTTAGATCGCTTCAATGTGAGTACACAAGTTTAAGTAAACCTTGTACCTCGATCTACACATTTCTATGGAAACCAGTAAGAGTTACTTGTAGATTATACCACAAAGTTAATGTCTGTCATGTACCATCTGTTGGCAGAGAACTAAACCATATTTCAGTCAGTCAGACAGACAGTCAGCCATTATCCCGTCTGTTTGCTCTGCTGTTAAAGTTTTGCTGGCTGGTGAAACTAGCAAGTCGGTTCCTTATTGCATAATGTAACTCAAACCTTAGACAGATCTTTTTCTCTATTGTTGCTGGTGTCATTGATCATTTTTTTCTTTCTGTTCTTAGCGCTACGATGAAACTTCAAGGAATTACCCAGGTATGACCTCCCAACACACAGTTTGTTGTTTTAGCCCCACATACATAAGACTGTAAGACAGAGAGGGCTCAGAACAGAGAAGTTAAGTCAACGTGGCAGTGAGGGAAGAGAGATTTAGAAAAGGTTTAAAGTGTCTGCAGAGATAAACAGTTCAATCTTAATTTCAGTCTGATCCAGCTGCTTCAGCCTGGTAGGGATATGCACTGTATTGTCAAGAGATTAAGCTGTCAAGTCTTACCAGATCTGGAGAATGAACTAATAAAACATAGCTGGCATCACTATCAATGAATCAGAGTGTCACAGTTTTGCAGTGCCAGTGTCATATATACCTGTGTGATACTGTGTCCAACTTTGCAGTGTTAAATACTGTGTTTTGTTACAGTAGTTAAAGGGGAGAAAGGAGAGCGTGGTGACCGAGGGCTTCCAGGAATCCCAGGTACGTCCTGGACTTACACACAGTACCATTATTACATACACATCCACTGCACTGCAGGACTGCTTTGAAGTGAACTATTAGTGCTTAATTACTAAAATGTCTTTGTTGTGTTTTTTTCTGTAGGAACAGCCTCTAATTTTGATATTTACACATTCAAGGTAAAGCAGCTTCTTGCTACACAACCGCTCAGTTTTATGAGTATGCTGGATGAACTGTGAGAAAAACTCATCATAATGTTCAACTGTTTCCAACAGAATGAACTGAAGGGAGAGAGTGGAGATCCAGGCGTGAAGGGAGAAAAGGGAGAGCCTGGTGGTGGATATTATGATCCACGTTTTGGAGGAGTTCAAGGCCCCCCAGGGCCTCATGGCAAACCAGGCCTGCCGGTGAGTTCTGAGAGTAAAATGTCCATCAAACCCCAGTTTGTCAAGAAGCTCAGGACTCCTGTTGCACGTGTGTATAATAAGTATATGAAGTACAAAAAGTTGTTTGTTGTAAAGTGCAGATCATGTTAAAAGTGTCTGCAATGTTCCAGTAATGTAGAGTTTTCTCTTTAATGTCAGGGTCCAAAGGGAGATTCCATAATGGGCCCTGCTGGACCCCAGGGACCACCAGGGCCACCAGGCATTGGTTACGATGGACGCCCTGGTCCTCCAGGACCACCTGGACCCCCAGGAGCTCCAGGCTCTCTTCCTGGAGCATACAGGCCCAATCACCGTATGTTTAAATACTCTGGATATTTCTACATTACACACTCCTGAGGACACTGTTAGAGCTTTTGAAGGATGAATGAAATACAGCTTGTAAAGTTCTGAAGAGTCATGCTGTCCCTCCTACAGCTAGTGTGGAGGTGACCTTATGCTACTGTCTACTGCTGCTGCACTAAGTTCACTGGAGCTTTTAACAAGCCAAATCATTAACAAGCTTTTGTTTTAATATGAAGCCGTCAGTGTCCCTGGACCTCCTGGTCCTCCTGGCCCACCTGGAACTCCTGGTCTCACCTCTGGTGTAAGTACCATCACTGCATTTTAATAATTGCCCTACTAACCTGGAATACTCACTGTGAGTATTCAGCAGACAATGAGTTCCCATCACATACTCATAATTCATAATGATCAGTCTGTGTATTGGATAGAAAATGGCACCCATTTCTTAATTATTCATGTCATTCCTACCAGACACTTAATATCATGTATATTTGTTTTCCACAGGTTACAGTTCTGAGGTCGTATGAGACAATGATTGCTTCTGCCAGACGCCAGGCAGAGGGCAGCCTCATCTACATCATCGACAAAGCAGACCTCTACTTAAGAGTACGAGATGGACTGCGGCAAGTCATGGTACAGCAATCTACTGTTCACTTATGGAACTTTTAAACAGGCTTTGATACTATGGACCATGCCACAGTGCTTTGATACAGTTTATAGACTTTAAAGCTGCTGCTCTACAGATGTTTGTCCACTAGGTGAAAAAGAAGTTTAAACCACTGCTGCCATATCCCTGCTTTATAAAACTAGTCTAACACGCTACCAACTAATACATCAGGATGCTAATATTGTTTTTGTATTGTTTTTTTTACAGAAATATTGGTATTTTTTGTAGATGTGCAAAAAGACACATCTAAATTAACCAGTAATAAATGTTTCAGCAGGATTATATGCAAATATTTACTTGTTTTGTTTAATGTGTCTTATAGTTATTTGAAATAACTCAGATTTTACTGACACTTACTGCCTAGAATTTACTATTACTGTTTTACAACTATTGTTCAGCAGTTTATTATAAAATATCTTTACTTGTGTCAAAAGCTTTTCTTAAGTTATGTGTTTATTTCAATAAAGGCATTTGATTTAATGTTAATATACACATATATTCAGATCAGGAGATTAATTCATTGTGAGTTGAGATGTCAGTATTTATTTGCTTTGTATTTTCTCAGCTCGGAGAGTACAGGCCCTTCTTCAGAGATCTGGTAAGTTAAACTCAACAAAACAACAAAATAGAATAAAGAGATTTTGACTGTTTCATGATTTTTCAATCTTTGTTTTTCATTACAGGAGAACGAGGTGGCGGAGGTCCAGCCTCCACCTGTGATCCTGTACCCCCAGTCCCAGGACCAGTCCCACAACAACGGAGCTGGCCATTACTCCCAGGGTGGTTCTGCCATACGCCCCATTGAGCCCCCCCCACACCCACCTGTAGACCCCAGATACCCCCCACAATATGATCCCAGGTTCCCAGACCCCAGACACACAGGTCAGACGGACGGAAGATTAGCCACCCACCAGACTGAGAACAGATACCCTGTCACTCCACAGAGACGACCCAGCCCCCCTGTCCCACAGCCCGGTGTCCACGTGGGCACATCAGCATCGGGGGTGAGTAGAACCAAACCATGAGAACATGAATTACTTCTTTATGGAGGATAGTTTGTTACTTTGTTAATGCAGGATACTTTAGTCTAAACCCTGAGCCTCAAGTACTTAACATTTCACATTCAATAAGTGAGTGATTATTAAGAGGCGTTTTATTTGATGGGATAATGCACTTGGTGGTGGGGGGAGGAGGAGGGTGCAGTGCAGCACCCTTAAAAACAGTGATGATGATGATGAGAATGTAATCTGTCTATCTTTCTGACAGGAAGGTTATAAGTGATTTGGGAGTGGTCTCTGAAAAAAATTGAACAAACCTGGTAAAATTCAGCAAAAGAAGGAGCAAAATCCCCCAGAAAGATTTGTACGACAGTGAAGCAGCCTTGAAGTTATTGGGGAGGGAATCTGCTCCCTCTCTTGTTGTCATTATTCTGTGTATAAGGAACACACACTTTCTTTCCTGCTTTAGGAATAACTATGAGAACAATGTAGTAAAGGGAGTACACTGATTGGACACATGGCTATGAGGGGTAGATGGAGAGGGGAGTGGGAGGAGAGGCAGGTTCAGTCAGAATAGTCACTGATAGCTCATGTTGTCTTTATCATTAGTCATGTTTTCCTGGAACTGAATTTTTACATCTGGTATTTTCTACAGAAGAAGAGTCACATCCTGATGTGATTGATGTGATGTAACGAAACAAACTTTATTACGTTTATTAAAACAATTCATACTGATGTGTCACAAGCGCAGGTCAAAGAAAGGCTGCTGTTCTAACATAAACCTGTCTTCAACAGCTGCACATCATCGCCTTGAACGCCCCTCAGACTGGTAACATGCGAGGGATCCGCGGGGCAGACTTCCTGTGCTTCCAGCAGGCTCGAGCTGTGGGCCTGAAGGGAACCTTCAGAGCTTTCCTGTCCTCTAAGCTTCAAGACCTCTACACCATCGTCCGCAGGTCGGACAGGGACAGCTTCCCCATCTTGAACCTCAAGGTGAGATACTGCTGCTCGGGAATCTGAGATATATTCCAAAACAGACAGTGGGTGTAGCTGTGTTTACACTACACTGAAAAGTGAAGATGTGCAATGTGCAGTTTTCAGAGGTCCAGCTGTAGCTCTGACTACTTTTATTTAAAAGGTTTCCGATGAATGTAATTTATTTGGATTCTTTGTAAATGTTGTTGTTTTTTTACTATATTTTCATCGTGTCTAAACAACTTTCTGTGTGTAATTTTGAACATTATATTTTTCCCTCTTTTCAGGACCAAGTGTTGTTCAGCAGCTGGGAGTCTGTCTTTGGTGACAATGCAAGCAAAATGAGAGAGAATGTACCAATCTACTCCTTTGATGGCAGAGATATCCTCAGGGACAGCGCATGGTGAGAAAGATCAATACAGCATCCTGTGCACTAACATGTAGCTGTTGCAGGTGTAGTAGCGTCTGCAGTTACAGTTTGTACATTCAGTTGGTTTGTATTTGTAGAAGTACGTGTGTATATAATGTACAGTGTATGTATATTCTGACCTGTGTGCTTGTTTTGTACCTTGCCACAGGCCAGAGAAAATGGTCTGGCATGGATCAAACAACAAAGGCCACCGGCAAACAGACCACTACTGTGAAACATGGCGAGCAGGCGACCGTGCTGTGACTGGTCTGGCATCATCGCTACAGAGCGGCCACCTCCTGCAGCAAACCTCCAGTAGCTGCTCCGGCTCCTACATCGTCCTCTGCATCGAGAACGCCCTCATAACGCACTCCAAAAAATAAGTCCACCGTCCTCTTTTTTTCTTTTTTCTTTTCTTTTTTTTTTTTTGTTCTGGGCCCTAGTTAAACACAGTTTTAGTGTTCAAGCAGACATGTTTTTTAAAATTCCCTGATAACGCGCCTTGTGAACATGCAGCGTCCAGTGAACTGGCCCTGTGGCTCTTTGCCTGGCAGAGACGCTTTGCATCGTCTGCTCCTCCCCTCCATAAACGCCAAAGAGATGGGTCGAACAGAGGGGTGTTGGTCCTTTTTCTTGGGGACATTGGCACATATTTTCTTCAAGGGGTGGAACAACAGCGGAGAAGCTGAATGCGTTCTCAAATTGTATCCATTTTTTAAAATTCTGTATATTACATGTTTGTTGTTTGTGTTCTTTTTTTGTTTTGTTTTTGTTTTGCTTTTTTTTTTTTTGACGTTATCAATGTTTTACCTTATGAACTGTTTTTAAAAATGCTATATCCATCCTGTTATTTTATTTTATTTTTTTTATTTTAGGTATGGATCATTTCCACATTTTTTACAATCTGATTTTAGAATTGTGGGTTATGATGGGGTACAGCAAACTTTTAAGGACTATTTTAAATTTAAAGAAGATAATAGATATTTATTTTTAAATGAAGTTATGTAAGAACAAAAAATGATTAGGAAAAATTAAAAAAAAAAAAAAAAGCTAAATACCCTCAATTATAGTCTACACAGCACAGAACATTTAATTCTTTTTCAAAAGAGCTTCTGATCAGAAACTGTGCCTTATTACACAACCTGGACTGCTTTTCACAATAAGCTCATGTAGTCTACCACGTCTTTTCTACACATTAATCTACCAATATGTAAATGTTACAGTGGTTTTTACTCCTTCAGATGCTTTTACTTCAACACAAATTTAAATGATCTTGTTGGATACAGACATTACTGTAATGAATAATCCCACATCCAGAGGGCAAGATGAGCCTTTTGAATCTAAAATGATTATTTTCCCTTATACCACTTTATAATAACCAGAAAACCAGTGAGTAAGCTGGAAATGATTAGTTTGCTGCTAATCTTTGTTGGACTGATTGCTGTCGCGGGTGATAGGGACAGGAAAAACCAGTATGTAAAGGAGGCAGTGTTTTTGCAGTAACCTTGCATTGAATTTCAGAGACTAACCTGGCCTTAGTGCTGCTGATGTCTTGACTGAACCTGTGGATATCCACTTTTATAACAAAATGTGCTGTACTGTTTCTCCCAGGCACTGAATTAAAGTCTTTTTCAACCACAGCAGTAATGTGATGTACTGTACATCAGCCTATGAAGTGTGGTGAATTATTTTATTCACTGAACCACATGGATCCATCTCATGATGACCTTGATGCGTTTCAATCAGCCGCCCTGACCAGCAGTTTTATGTCCTACTCAGAGGGATGCTGCTGTGTTGACTTCACCACAAATCAGTTTCTCCAGTGACAGCTCGGTCATACATCATCTAGTGAACTTCACAGTCAAACTACACCCGTAGATAATTCAATTCAAATCAATCATGAAGATAGAACTGATAATATCGATTTATCATAACTGTTGGACTGTGTTCATGTGGCACTTCATGCAGGTTGACTGGGTGCACTTGTGTAACCTTGATAGCCATGACTTGCCTTTTTTTATGGATTTGTTAAAAACGAAAGAATGTCGCGGTCGTGCAGTGGTTCGCACTGCGGCCTCACAACAAGGGTTCGAACCTGCTAGCCGACTGGGGTCCTACTGTGTGGAGTTTGCATGTTATCCTCATGCCTGCGTGGGTTTTCTCCAGGTCCTCCGGCTTCCTCCCACAGTCCAAAGGCTCCAGCCCGCCCAGGTAAGCAGTATGGCTAATGAATGAATGAACAAACAAAAAATATACATCAACACGAACTTAGAATCCATGAATGTGTTTTGATTTTGAGTTAATTAAAGTAATTGTTGGGAAGTTAATTGCATTGTTAAAGGGGAACATCAAGTCTGGTGTGTGGAGATAGAAAGAAGCGAGTTAACCTTCCCTCTGTAGCCTGCTCCTCATCTCTGAGGTTAACATCTCGAGGCCATATTCGCCGCAACTATCATAACACACCTGAATCTCTTATCAATCTGTCAGAGGCCGGCTCAAATTGGGGGTAATGTAAGCCACAGATTTTGATTAAAAAAAAAAAAAAAAAATGTGTGGGATGAAAAATTTTGTATGTGCTTTATGGATTTTGATGCTTATTTCTCTGTATGTTGTGACTCCGACAGGGCAGCTAAATCAGTGGAGTGCTCTTTAAACTAATTAGGGCACTAATACAAACTTGCCTGAACATGTCAACACTGACATTTTTCTAAATGAAATTACCAGGCAATCATGAATACATGCGCTGTAGGTCCACAAGTAAAGTGGATTTTTAAAGAGAACTGAATTAGGTCACCAGTCATTGGCGATGGCTTATGAAATCCCCTTAAATCTCTTCTTTAAAGTTAGGAGGCGTTTCAAGATAATACTTGATTAAGAAGATTAATTTGAATTATTCAGAGTTGGCCTAATTTGGTAGTTACTCTAAAATGATATGCCCACCATGAGAGAGTCTCAGAGTTTCTTACCTGTAGGTCGTCTTGTTGGATAGTACCTTATTTATCTTTCTACATGCAGCCCAAAACATCCATGTAGCTGCAGATAGAGCCGGCATAGCTGTCACACAGCTAGTGAAGTAGCACTTTGATGATTAAATAATAAGCTAAATTATAGCATTCAGCAGAAATGACATGGTTCACCAGCCAAACACAATGTAGTATTTAACACTGATGTATTTCAAGTGCTCAGCTAAGGTTAGCCATTGACATTCCTCTACATTTAGGTATACATTATGTCTTTAAAGAGAAAGTCATAGTGCAGCAATCAAATGAGCCCCTTGTCCACACTCTATAGGCTCACCCACTCATCTCTGCGGAATAGCATTGTCAAATTTGCATTTAATGTTATAGGCCACTTACAGAGTTTTTCCTGGCTCAGAAACTACGGTGCTGAGGCAAAACTGCAGAGCGACCTTTTCTTGCCCTTGACAGATTAAGGTTCAGTCCTGGCAGGTTTTCTAAAAGTAGTAGTTAAGGTCCCTGACAGTTTTGGGAAGTACACTTCCTTTCTTCATAAGATAAGAATATTTTTGGCCACTTGGGAGCCGCAGAAGCAAATTGTAAACACAACTTTGTCATATCTTCACCTTTTTTAGCTGATAATTATGACTTAACATTCAGGAGTTCAAGAGTTACAGAGAAACATCATCATTCATTTGGAGCTGGGTTTGTTTCGTCTCGGCAAATGTGAGTCAAACTTTCTTGTTCGCCAGCTGGTCTCTAACTGTGTCTGTGTGCTGTTTGTCGCTGAGCCGGTACAGCACAGTGGCATTTTACATCTTTTTCTTTAAAAACAGCTGCTACTGCGGCATGAGAGGTGGCATGATGGTGTGACAGCGGTGAGAGTGAGCCAGAACAGTAAAGTTGTGGACCAGACAGATAAATAAAGAGATGAAACTCACGATACAGCCCTGTAAAGTCGAGAGAAGCTGCGGATTTGTGTGATATTTTTATCACTATGAGCCACCGCTTTCACTTTGTCACATTGTTTTCACACATTGTTTTGATTTTGTTTTTATTATTATAACATGAAGATCAGAGATGGGGAAACAGGGAATTCTGCGCAGGACTATTTTATTACTTTTGGACAGGGCCAGGCTGTCGATGGTGCAGACATGCACACACGCCCTTGTTTTGACATAAATGCATGAACTTACTGAGGGGTACAGTATGACCAACAGAAGTGAGGGCCTCCAGCTCCATGCTAGCCAGCATGACTGATGGTATTGCAGGCTGCTGGCCACCTTGGGATTGCGACCCTCCCAGATGACAGGTGTGGATAGCAACAAAGAGGATGCCTCCATCCTGTATCTGTCTAGGAAATGGGCATAGATGTGTCTGGTTGATATAAAATAGGCTATAATATTTGGATATTTACTTACACTGGCTTGTTTTTGAGTTATGTACTGTGGAATTTTAAAACACAATGTTGTATCATGAGTGCTTTTATGTTTACGTCCTTTCCATGATTCATTTCTGTTGTAAAGTTACTGTATATTTTGGAGAAGAATTGAAGGCCGCTGGACACCAGGAAAGAAAGAACAATTATTTTCTGTATTAATTAGGTCTTTTGCCTTATAGCACATGCACCATGGGACTGTGGAGAATGTCTTCATGGCACAAATGAGTTATAGCAGCTGCACAGCATAATTTTCTGTTCTGTTATTTTCACACATCCAAATGACAAAAATAGAGTAAGGTAAACACTGAATATCAAATGCCAAAATAAACCAGCTGCAGGTGTGTTTAGGGTTGCAAACTCAAAAAAAAGTTGTTCTGAAGACAAAGTATTGAGAGCGGGAATTTGGGTACTGTATTACATGTCAGCAAGTCTAAATGCAACAGGAAGTACACATATAAAAATATGAAATTGCCCATAACAATTCCCAGAACACACTGCTTAGTAAGCTGTTTTGTTTCACTGTATGTCCTAAAATATTTAGTCTACCAAAAACACAACAGAGGTAAATTCGTTTGTAAAACTCACTGTGGGAAAAACTAATCACAGCACTGGCACTTCTAGAGAAGGTCAAACATCAGCATTTTAAATGTCATAATAGATCATTTTCATTTCATGATTATTCTCCTCTAATTCTAATTTTAGCCTAATTTTCTATCAAATTTGCCTCAGAAATTAAGGGGTTACTGAAACCATGAAAATAAACCATGAAAACAAATTTTTATATTTTTGTTTTTGGTTGTTTTTTGGTTGTTGTTTCAGAGAAAAGGTTAGTTCACTCACTTATTGGTTAGGAGTTTCTAAACTAACGAAAACAAGTATACCCAAAGCTCCCCAGGCCAGAGCTAAAAATATGTATATATTTCATGTTGGAACAAGTGACACCCTGTAGGTTTACAACCATGCTATCAGCTCTGTGTGGCTGTGCTGACATGCTGACGGGAGAGATACTGTATATATGGTTCAGGTTCACCATGTTAGGTTAGCATGCTAACATTTTCTAATTAGCAGTTAACACAAACTACAGCTGAGGCTGATGGGAATATCATTAGTTTTACAGGTACATGGTCAAAATCCAAAGTACAGGATCGCTTAAAGTGAAAGGCTGAGCTAATGCTAGCACTAGAGGAAAAGTGTTATCACCAAAATTATCACAACTCATTCTGACATGACATGAATGTCTACAACAAATTTCATAGCAGGCCATATAGTTGTTGGGACCTTTCACTAAAAACCATACATGTCAAATTCATGGTAGCACTAGAGCAAAAGTCAGGGGATCACCAAAATCATTAGGATTCATACTCTGGGGATCATGTACATTTTTTCAGATATTTTTTTTAAATGCTAAACTATCATTAGCATGAAAATGTGTCCTGGATATATAAAATCACAAGGGGCCAAGGCAAAATAGAACAAGATAAAAAAGTGGTCTGGTACTACCAAATAAGTTCATTATTTGAAAACACAAAACCAAAGAGTGCAGAACTGGCCTTATACCATGGCCTCTAAAGCAACTAAAAACATACACAGAGCCTCTTCATAGACCTGGGGTTACAATTTCTGTAACCATCATTTTAGTGTTCTCTGTGCTCAGTCTATTGATCTTATCTTTTACTATTTACATATAATTATGTGTTGTATTCACTACAATCATAGAAAACACTGTTGTACACATTATTTAGGCTAACAAGTAAATATGCAATGAAATCTGCATTACCTTGCTTTTGAGACAGACATTTTTGGTGTACTTTATAATTTCATGGATGTGTATGATAAACAAGCCTATACTTGAAGACATTGGACGGCGAACATTGTAAAAACTTTGCTGGGATCAGTTTCTTTCAAGTTTGACACTTCAGTAAAACTCATGCAGAAGTTGGTATGAGATATGTGGAGCCTGAAGGGAATCATCTTCAGTGACATGTCATTTGAGAATCAAGTGTAGCTGAAAGGACAGAGGCCACATTTATCCATTCGCCCACCCCATGATAAAAAAATTAAAAAAACAGCATTCCCTAAAAATAATCAGTAAATACAGTCTCTCCCCCTTCAATTTCATCAAATCTGCCTCTTAAGCATCTCAGCCCACTGCGCGTCCTTACGAGAGCTATAAGGCTTATATTAATTGACTGGGGGGGCTCAGTGTCGCAGCAGGGTCCCTGTTAGAAAGAAAATAAACTAGCATAATAACTCCTTTCCAATTCCTCAGTGTCCCCGGTTGAGTAAATCTTCAAGAAAAAAACATAACTCAGTGAGTGGCACATTATCCATTTAAGTCTTCTTGACTGACTGAGGTTAGAGTGGACGGGGGGTGGTTGGGATGTAACAACCCACAGCTGGCTTTGCTGCAGAGTGCTATCACACTGGCTGCCTGGGGAAAGCTATATTTAGTGGGCGCTAAGTAATAACTAAGTACGGTGAAAAGAACCAGCGACAGTAATGATACAACAAGGTGACAACCAGATATTGTGGGGACCTAATTACTATCGGGGTGGAAGCGAGAAGCCACAGTTTCAGATCTCTGGACTGTGTTTATTCGATGCTGGTGACTCACTGTCACATTAACCTACATCTAACAATATGTTGTAACGCTGCACCCATGGTGTTGTTACAGAGACGCTTTGTTTTCTGACCTTCTAATGTGTTTTTATCTGAGAGAGGAGATGCCTTGTTTTACTGTGATACCAACCTCAGCTTGTATGCAGGAGAGTAAGTGTGTGTGTGTGTGTGTGTGTGTGTGTGTGTGTGTGTGTGTGTGGACTGGCTGCCATGAACCATTAGTAAATGTCTTCAAGTATCACCATATTTAATGCATTCTTCCTCTAACTAGACCAACATGTTTTCCCATCAAATTAAAGGGCAATAAGGAAGCCTAAAGCAACATTTGTGTAGTGACTGAAGTACTTAAGGTCTACTGCAAGGCTTTCGCGTTTCACTGACATTTAGATAGATAATGAGCAACAATCTCCTAGTCTTTTAAATCCCCCTGTGAATCTTCTGGCATTTAAGTCTATTTTTTTTCCCCTCTTGTCTTTAAATATTTGATGAGGAGGATGTTATCTAGAGTGGATATTCCTAGCATTGTGAAAATAGGCTTGACCACTTCATCATACTGTACATCATACTCTCCTTTACCACCGGTATAATGCGTGTGTGCCTTTTGTCACCTTTACACAAGTATCACAGTGGAGGTAAGGCCACTTCCTGTCAAAACAGTCTTCAGGGACAGGCTTTTTCTATAAAGGTTCGAAAGATTGTGATATATCATCTGGCCAATTCTGATTTTCTATTATGATTGCATGTCCCGTAATTGATCCAATTTAATTAATGCAATCTGTGCCTGTGCATTTGTCTTAATGCATATTTTATGCATTTTTCTGGATGAAAATGTCACTTGCTGCACTGAGGAAAAAGACTTCCGCAGCTTTTGCCAAAACTCGGAGCCAAAAAGTAGAAGCCTCTTGGAAATCCAGTTAGTCTTTGTTACTATTCATCAATGAGCAAATCAAATCAAGCCAGTATTTATTAGGGTTTTTATAATAATCTACAAAGTAACCATTAAAACAAGCAACTGTTGACATTTATCATGCTTCTGCTTTTGCATCTCCTTGCTGACGAGACCTCTGTGATGGTGTAATTTAGAATTCACCGGGGTCAGGTCCATAGTGCCGGTTTCACAGCTACCTCACCAGCCTCGCACAGCTCACTTGCCGTGGCCATCAGTGCAGCTGGCTACATATTCGATATGACATCTCCTTCCATCTTCTAATGAATTTTTTATGTCTCTTCCTCTCCCACTCACACGCAGATGGGGCTCGTATCAGCCCCGTTCTGTAAAACTATGCTACTGTAAACGACAGTGTTGCCTATGGAATCTGTGACCTTTCTGCTCTGTTATTGTATATTGATCGCTCTACTGCAGGTTCTGTACTGAATGTATTTGCCAGTGAACGTACGTGTCGGCTCATTCACAAGGTAATTTGCAGTCATTGTTCAGTGGTTGTTGTTAGGATGCAAACTGAAACATTAAACAGTCATGTCCACAGAATAAATATCAATGAAATGATTTTTCTGCATGTATATACCATTATACAAGCAAAGACAATAAAGTATGGACTAATTTCAAGAGATGTTTTTGTCTCAGGCTTCTCCTGTGTATCGATATCGATTTCAAATTTCTGGATTTTACTTTATGCTAAACTGACAGTTCGATGCCGCACTTGTGCTTCGCGTATCTGACCAAGTTATAATGCAGGCGGGTATCGACAGTCTCATTGATTTTCTGAACCACTGTAAACCATCATTCGAAGTGGAGTGATGTGAAGTTCTGTAGGCTCCAGACGAGCAACAGTTTTGCTGTAGAATACTTTACATCTGATCACCTTATGGGCCATTTCCTCTGAACTCTTCACAGAGCTGTTAATGATTCAGTAGTTTGATTAATATCTGAACAGGAGAGACGACACCAACCAGGAAAAACTGTCGTACACATGCTGTATGGAAACTTTTTTTTAAGTGTTCTGTAATAAATTTGTCACTTAATTAGAGCCACAGTGATTAGTGAATTGATCAAATAGCCAAATGACGGAGAATTTATGTTTTCATAATGGATTAATCATTTTTTAAACCAAATTTGCTGCTTTTTTTGTCTTAAGTGATATTTAAGTGAGTATCCTTATGTTTTGACAACAAAACAAACAATTTGTTGATGTGACCTGGGGATTCAGGAAATTGTGATGAGCATTTTTCATGCTCGTCTGACATTTTGCAAATCAGACAATTTAGCAATTACTCAAGAAAAGAATCTGTAATTGTTAGTTACAGCCCTACACTTAACATTAGTGTCTGCAGTATGCAACAAATATAATTTCAAGATTTTTTAAGACCTAGAAGATATAGAATTACATTTAATAATTTTTCACAGTCAAAGAATGAAAGAAAACGAGAGGAAACAATACGGCCTATAATTAATTGTTAGGTATATAACTTTATTGACATTTTTGTCAGTGCTTCCCAGCTATATGTAAAAAGAATTACATAATAATTATATAATATTATCTAATATAATATTATATAATTAATCAATTAAGCTACATGGAGCTAGGATAACATTGATTGGATTAACATTTAAAAACGATCAGTTAATTTGACTTTTTAAATGAACTTGTCCATTATCAGTCAATGAGCTTCCTGCTCACTGTGGCTGACAGTAACAACAGTGTCTGCTGCAGGTCTGATGGTTCTGCTCAGCAGAAAAGGAGTGAACTGCTCTCTCTCTCTGTGCACACAGTCCACTGTTGCATCAGTCCTGCTAATAGTTTATTAGCCTAAAATGTTTCCAGCCTTGTACAAGAAAAAAAAAAAGTTGTAACTAATGTTACTGTCTACAGGCAGGCGGAGAAAATATTCAAGACATTTGTAAATGAAATTAAGACTTCTCAAAACCTGCAGATGCACATTACTAATGATTTCTTATTCATAAAGACAAAAAAAATCTGTTGAATTAACTAGAGACTGAGTGAATGATCCAGCTGTAAAGTCTAAAAAATGATTATTTTACTGTCATGGTGCAGCGTTAACAAGAAAGTAACGACCTTCACTTTTATCCATTTATATTAAATCTACAGCAGTCAAGTCTGCAAAAAATGAGGGGATCTGAATACTTTCTGAAGCCACTGTATGTACTGTAAATAGACCTTTATACAACAGCAGTGATCATCACAGTGACAGTCTCCCTGACAAAAAAAAAAGCATGTGACCTAAAAAAACGGAGCTGAATGAAGCCATATAGGAACATTTACATTGTGTAGACCTGTTTGAACGGCAAAAACTAGTGTTCAAACAGACAGCTGAAGGCAGTGATGTTATACTGTATACGTCATGTCTGAAAAGGGCTATGGATATTATCAAGTTCATAAAGTTTAAAGTTTGATAAGAGATCTTGAAGTTTAAATGTTTTAAAAAGGCTTCCATGAGACACTTTTTTTCATTCCACTTCTCCTTAACTTCATTTTATTTTGCAGCCAGTAAATACATGAAAAACTGATGCAAAAAAACGAATGTTTATACCCGACCGGCAAGCTCACATTAAACAATTCACATCACTCAACGTCACTTGATATTTACGAGGAGTTTTTTCCTGGAAGCCCACTGGCTGGCTGCCTCGGTCATCTTCAGTTTGCAAGTTTCCTCCCAAGCTTATGCAGGTTTGGTGAATCAGGAGCACTGAAGCGCCCACAGGCATGAGTGTGAGTGTGAATTTGTTTGTGTGTGTGTGTGTGTGTGTGTGTCTGTTGGCCCTGAGACAGACTGTCGACCTGTCCAGGGTATACTCCTGCCACTTCATGCCACTTGTCCAATGCATGCTCTGATAGGCTCCCGCCCCCACCCCCGCCTCCCTGAACAGCAGTTTAGTGGATGGATGGATAATTTTCCTTGGTTAAACTTTCTTTTCACAGTGAAGCAAAGCTTTTGTTAAAGCTTATGAACATGAGCTTCACGGCAGCATATGAAAACCCTGCATCCCCCAGCAGCTGGCGGCCCCCGAGAGTTCCCTCCATCCATCAGAAAGTCTACCTTTCAGCGAGTGTGTGTGCTGACAGAAAGAAAAACCTGCTCTTCTGCTTCTGTTTTTGATAGAACATTATAACCGGCGTTTCCCTCACATCCCCGTGCGGAACCACGGCTGAAGTCGTGATGTGCTTTTCATTCCTGAACCTGACAGTTCACCATTGATCATTTATTAAGCTGGGTGCTTGCCGGAGCCATCGATTTGGGGGTGGG
>NW_019525242.1:1447793-1456481 GCF_002814215.2 Seriola lalandi dorsalis | reverse complement strand
GAGGGAGGGAGGGAAGGGGTCGGGGGTTTAAAATAAGACTTGTAGAAAGTGTAGTGAGCTCCTTAGCGAACGTGCAGGCAACAGCGTCTGGTGAAATGTCACACTGCTCTTATTATCCACTCAGAGTTGTTGATGAGCGCTGTAGGAGAGTGCTGAGTGTAAATTTGCTGTGCGTGGCGCAGGGGAATTGATTATGGTGGGTGTTTGTGTGAGACCCCATGAATGTGAACACATGCCTGCATGAGTCATCATGTGTCCCTGCCTTTGTGTTCTGACTAATTCTCAATCTCTAGCTTCACTGAAGGCTCCTTTTTTTTTTTTCTGTCCGGCTGCCGAGCTTCTGCCAGGTCTGCAGAGAAGCATGCAGTTATATTGTGCTGGGTTAAGTGGCCCAGAATCTAATCACTCTAATGTCTGTGGCAGCTCTAAATCACACTCACTGGCTGGAGAGCAGCGCTCGCTCTGTCCTTCAAAAGGGAAGCTTTTCATGACTCCTTCCATACTGTAATTATTCCAACTGGATATGAGCTATTGCACTTATTGGCTAGGGCAAGGCACCGGCTGTCTCCTCTCTCATTGGCTGCCTGGACGCCCCTCTGCAGCCTCCCATTGGCTGCCTGGAGGAGAGTGGGAGGAGAGCTCACCCCCATCCTCTCCCTGTGGCAGAGTGTGTAAATGTAAAGACTCTTTCTCTGCCTATTATCTGAGTGACTCTGGGTTTTGGTGTCTGCCTCCGAGCGCGTGTGTCAGAGTGTGTGTATGTTGGAGGGAGAAAAGAGATAAAGGGAGAGAGAGAAAGGGAGGGAGAGGCAAGCAGCGTTTCTTCTCCCCCCTTTAGCCTCCCCGTCTCCCTGCTCCCTGTCACTCCATCCTTCCTCCCCTCTCCTGGACCACCCTCCAGCCCTGCTTCGAGCCGGACCGAGACCCCCCTACCACCCAGACCACCCCGGGACCCTTTGACTCTCCTCACTTCTCCATCCCACCGACCACAACCTCTGAGCAGGTAAGACTCTGCTTATTTCAGCACATGCTTTAAAAGTAGTTGCTGCCCTCTCCTCTCCTCTCCTCCTTCTCCACTCACTTCAAACTGCTGCTCCTGTTTGTGTTTTCTTTCCTCTCACTTGGCCTCTCCGCTCTTCCTGTATGCATATTTCAAGTTTTTCCCTGCAGCACTTCTGCCCCTGTCTGAAAAGTGACACAGTTGCAGGAGATGATATCAGTGAGGTCAGGTGAGGTATTTTTCTTCCTCCTCCTGATATTCTACCCTGATATCAACTTCCTCCTCCCTGCCTACCGTGTAATCTCCCCATCTTCTCTCCTCGTGTCTTTTGCAATCTCATACCCTCCAGCTTCCAGCGCGTGCAAATTCAGCCGGAAAGTAAATCAAGTCTTTTATTTTTAAGTCTGCCGCGAGCACGAGTTGACAAGGACAACATGCTGTGTTTTGGTTCTGGAAAAAAGCATCTCTAATTGATTTTTGAAAAGTGTTTATGTTAGTTAGGTGATGGCTATTTATAGATGCTGACGTGCCCGGCACACGTGCTTCCGCTAGGCCACTTCCCTAATGCCGGGACAGAACGCAGCACTGTCCACTGGCTCCAGAACGCATGACATTGCACAAAGTGTAATGACTTTACAAGGCAGTGACTTGCTTGATTGAATCGAGCAATCTTTCCAGCAGGCGAACTCCAATATTAACATGGCCCATAAAGCATTCCTGGCAACAGTAGTGGAGAAAAAAACTGCTTAGTTCTCCATCCGCACATCCTGTACTTTACCAGGAAGGGGAAGTGGATTTTGTGTGTGTGTGTATGTGTGTGTGTGTGTGTGTGTGTGTGTGTGTGCGCGTGCGCGGGAGGGAGACAGAGATACTGCTAAAGTGCTTTAGACATCAATACTTCCAGCTCTGGGTTTTTTTTAAGCCACTCCATCATATCTTGAAGATTGGATCTTACAACAATGTCAACAGCTGAGGAAATGCTTCACCTGATGCGGTGCTTTGTTTCTTTGGAGGGGTTTTCTGAAGAGGTGGGTGTTTAAATATAACTGAAGAGCAAAGATAAATCAAAGTCTGAGTCCTTTACCACAGATTATTATTTGATCATTCTATTTCTAATCGTAAAGTCTGTCAGATTACCTGGAAAGCTGTGAGTGTGACTCTTACTGTAGTTTGATCATCAGATGTGAAAGCACCACGTCACAGGTCAGATCTCCTTCATTTACAAGTTTATATTCTGTCGAAATATTAGCTGCTATATTTATGTGACTTTCAACTTCTTTCTCCAGCAGACAGTTTGACCTTTCTGTCTGTGATAATCATTTTCTAATTTAGACAAAAGGAGCATCTGTGACAAAGCCTTTTGGGAAATAGGGGTCTTCCCAACAGGGGCGCCTCAGGGGAGAGCAGCTTTCACTGAAAGGCTTTTATTGTGATAGGTTGTGTGTGATCTGCACTCCCTGACTCTGAAAATCTGACTGTGAGCATTTTTGCATATTTATGATGTTTTTGACCATAAATATGTCCATGAAGAGGATATTTATGATGTTGTTGACTGGCTTCACAGATTCACTCAATCAGCTGTTGGGCTGTTAGTTTATTAGGAAGTGTAAATTGGGTGTCTTTTACTCCTTGATGAAACAGGGAGCTGTTTGTCTGTGCTATCCCTCAGATTGTCATCTGGTTTTGGGCCAAATGCTGAAGCAAAGTCACAACTGCTCTAGTTTGTATTAGTTTTAACACAGAAACGTGTTGATCCAAGGCCTTTAAACTATAGAAGAGACCAGAATGAATGAAATGATACTTGCTCATTCGGAAAATACATGAAAATATTCAGTTGCATATTGTGAATTATGTTGTGTTTTCATGAATGAATGGATGGCGTAGGCTACAGTATAAAAGATAAATTATTTCTTAGTCTGAGAGCGGCTCTTTCACACTAACACTTAAAAATTAATTCATGGGATCTCCACTGCGTCAGGTCAGAAACCTTTCCATCTTCTGAAACTGACTACTTTCTTTAAATTGCCACAAGTAACACAAACCAGGTTAATTTGAGGATTAATAATGTAGAAAATTCACTGTAGAGCCGAGAAGGAAAATAAAATGGCCTTGCTTTCCTCCACATAAGTCTTTTTTTCCTCGCCACTTCAGCCCAGCAGCTCTTATGCAGCTATATTTAATGCACTTACTGCACGTCAACTTTTTCAGCGTAAGCTCTCATAAGAATGCATACGTGAAATCCCTTGTAGAATGAGATATTTATGAGCCTCGCCGATGTGTTTGTGCACTTGCATGCCTTCAAAAGCCACTGCTTCAAGCTTAAGTTGAGCGGCGCACAGTTAATGCAGACAATGAGTGTGGCTCGCCACGTCAGACCCATTTTTACACCTTCACGTCACATAATGCCACAGACGTCAGTTCAGGACACTAGGTGTTGTGAAGGTATGGCAATTGATTAGAGCAAAACACACAAATGAAGAGTTGAAGTGGCAGCGAGTGAAACGTGAGTAGACGGGCTTTTGTTTTTTTTTTTTATACTGTCACTGAGAGAAGACGGATTAAAGCTGAGGACGATAGCGTACCACTCACTGGTTGATCATGGGATACTTGCTCATAATTATTCCAGTATATCCTGAGCAATTATATATATAAATAAATATATTCCTTACAAACATATTCCTCAAAATCGTTCTCAGTGCGTGCCTGTTTCCACCACTAATCTTTCATTTGGAAGAAGTGCACTATAAAAAGAGGGGTCGCATGTATTCAGTATATTCAGTAAGCCCCACTTCCTTCTATGTAAAGCCAGTGCTCCGCAAGCAGCTGGCCCTTTGTGCCTTGGCTCAATCGAGCCGTTCCGGATCTCCTGCTGGCCTGGCTCAGTCCTGGGTAGGGACTGGCTCAGTGTGAAAAAGGCCACTGACACATGGCTGCCGTCTTGGTAGCGGTCACACAGAGACCGAGGGCAAATGGACGCAGGCAAAAGGGCTGTAGAGGAATGACTGTGTTTGGTCTGTGTGGTGCTGACTGTAGACTTAACATGATGCAAACTAACTGTACACTGGTGACTAAAGAGGAATTACATCCAATAACTTCATAATTATGAGTAAATGATTAAACTTTCATGCTGTCTGTGAATCACTATTTGGTATTTTATTTGTAATTGTAATTTGTAGTACTTTTAGAGTACATCTTTGTCACATGCTTTCAATCTAAATTTGAACATATTACAGGTTTTTATCCAGATACTGCAAAATGAGTAGTAATGAAATATTGAACATGGCCTACGTGGTCAAAAATAACCTTTAAAAACACTGTATTTTGGTAAACAAGGAGCATCAGTAATAGCAAGTTATATATTTTGGTTATTTCTGATTTTAAAAATCTGTGAATATATCAGTTTTTTTACTATTGAAACTATATTTTCAAAAACTTTTGGAAATTAGAGTCAAAACAAAAACCTATTTCAACTATCGTGTTTTTAATGACTTTAAGGGAATTTACTGATCAATTTTCCCTTTTAGAATTGAGACTGAATTATTAAAATATCTTATTAGGATCTTTTATTCAAATGTATTGATTATTATTTGCTCTTGGGTGCTGGACTTTTTGGGATATTAATATTTTTTTTAAATTTTTCTTTCATTTAATCATAGTTTGTTTTTAATTTACGTTGTTAGACTTTTAAACAAATAACACTATGTCCTGTAGAGGGCCGCCCCTTGTCTCTACATGCACTTTTACTCCTCCTCACTTCTCTCATAAATTCACACAGTTTGCTCTCGGCTTGTAAATGGAAACTTCGTTTTTCTCCACTTTCTTAGCGTTTTAGAAACGTTGCCTCCATCATAGTTCAGAATGATGTAGACATGGCATGATGTTTTTTTCGGGTGTGAAATGTGATTAATTAATTAAGGTTGTCCCGATTAATTATATGAACCACCTGAAATGAAGACACAGCATATACGGACCGTTTAGTGAAAGGGGTTCATCATCTGGGCTCATGGCTGGATGACCCCATGGATCCCTGGGTTTTTAAGGTCAAAGAGCCGACCCCCTGCTTGACCATGATGAAACTGCAGGTACAGCCCTACTCCACTCTGTTTGTCTCATTACAATAGCTGGTGATTGTTGCAGTGATATCTACACTAATTTGCATTTGTTGCTTCACCCCGGTGTTTCTCTTTGCCTAACTGAACAGCAGCGTACTTCACACAGCTGGGTCTGTCTGAATCACAGGGAGCCAGCTGTGCACCTGTTGTTGGTAGCCTACACACTGCTCTAACTACTGGACTTTCCCTATTCATTCCTACCTTTTCTTTGCATGAGCACATGCTGGCATGACTCTAGGCAAGCCGGACATGAGGGGGGCGAACATGCAGACCTATGGACGAGCCTCTACAGGGCCTGCATGTTAGTACAGATGAGCCTGACATGAACACTGCCATAAAACTCTCCCCTCTCTCTCAACATAATCAGTGTTATCTTATCCCCTTTGGTGGAGTTCTGATCCGAGGTCAGGGGCCAGGGCTGGGGGCGTTATGTTTTCAGGCTGTGCGTCCGTACATCCGTCCCATTCTTGTGAACGCGATATCTCAGTAATGTCTTGAGGGAATTTCTTAAAAAAAAAACATTCACAAGGAGTCAAGGATGAACTGATTAGATTTTGGTGGTCAAAGGTCAAAGGTTGAGGTCATGGTGAACAAACAAAACATGGTTTTGGCCTCGTGAAACGCAATATCTCGAGAACTCCTCAAGGGAATCCCTTCAGATTTGGCATAAACGTTCACTTGGACTCAAGGAAGGAACAGATTAAGCTTTAGTAGTCAAAGGTCACGGTCAGTGTGACCACACAAAACACACGTTAGCCATAACTCGAGACTTAACAGCAATTCTGACAAAATTTCACACAAATGGTTAATATTTTATATGACTGTGGATAAACAGGGATGTAACCTGAAACTAATCTGAGTGGAGGAGGCAGACAACTGTGAAGGCGTACCAAAACCACACATTTTTCTGCCATTCCTAGGCATGACACAATGTTGCAATGACCTATATGTAAATGTTTCTTTTTTCTTTTTCATTTATGTTACCTTCTAGTAGGGCTGTCACTTTTTCATTAAGTTAGGTTTAAAAACAGCCAAATAGCTGGGTCATGATATAGATGAAGCCAAACCAACAATGAAACCAACAATTAATTCATCCTGTAAGTATTGTCTGTGTAGCGACAGCCTGATACAGCAGTTTAATGAAATCCATCAGTGTCCGAACACAATGAAAATGATTGTATCAGGTGACGTACTGTATTCCTTTATTGTAATGATCAAGTGGAGTTCATTCTGAACTGTGTTTTTGACTTCTGGACAGTAGCGGCTCCACGCTGGGCAGACGTCACCGAGCGTGTCAAGAACACAGTTCCGTGTTTACACAATGTAAACCACCACACCCACAGCCACATAAACCTATTTCAAATATTCTAGTTCCTGTCAACGACTGCTGGCGCTCAGTTTGTTTTAGCAGCCAGTATGAGCATGTACGGTTAGATCCGGGGAATCAGACTCGCGGTAGTTGATCAGGCACTGACAGCAAACTGTGCAAACAATCCATTGGGTATTCCCGCAGCCACTGTCTGTTTCCTACCTCTTGCTCCCTGTTTCATACTCACTTGATTGGTAAGCAGCTTTCTGTCACTGAGCAGGGCTGTAAACGTAAAACACAATCCATGCAGCGACATAATTCATATCAGAATGCGAGGGTTGGGGGTGTGACGCATTGCCAGAGGCTGAAATTGAACATGGCACCTTTTAAAACTTGAAGCTCTTGGGGAGAATTATGATCTGTGAAAACTGAGGGCCTTTTTGTCGTTGCGCAAAGCCACTGGCTGATGTAATTTAAGCTAGTGAAGGGTTGCAAGATCAATCAGGGAGGATGAAGACTTGGGAGGAGGGGAAAATGGAAGAGGCTGAGCGTTAAGAAGGGAAAGGTGGAGCAGGAGCGGAGCTTTAGCCTTCCATGCTGCTTTCCTAACATCACCCCGGGTGGTCAAGTATGGTCATAAATACGCAGCCTCCCTGCCCCCTGTGCTGGTGCTATTTTTATACTCGCTAATACATGGGGGTTTGGGGAACCAGCTCAAGAGGTGAAGTGACAAGGAAATATTATTGTTGGCTTCGAGTTAAGAGAGCTGTGGTGATTAAAGGACTGTGCACATACCCATGGAGGAGTGCTGTGGCAGAATTAGCCTCATGTTGTTATTTTTTTTATTAGATTAGAGCTCGAATGCGCTCATTTATGACTCTGGCTCGGCTCTGACAAGCATTTCTATATTAGGTCGGTTTTCTGATTGTGACTGTGTTTTGGTTTAAGATACAATAAAGCTGAATCAGAGGTGAAAGGTTCAGCTACAGGTCTGCAGAATGATGAGCTCTACTTCCATGTTGTTCTACGGCTGATTTTTAGGTTTTAAAGACAGTGTTCAGCGACATGTTTCATTTACAGCACTGTACGTCTGTTTCCATACTTGAGAGGTCGGGCCACTTTGTGCAGAGTTCTTCTTTTCTTGGTGAAATTAAAAGCAAAGCTGTGACAGTTTCCCCAAGTAATTTGCTGAAAGTAGCACGATGCTTGAAAATCCTTGTGCTCATGGAAACAGACTGAAATTAAAGAGAAGATTGAGATGCGTCACCAGACCGAAGGCAGCAGTTTGACATTTGATAAGCACAGCGGATAGAAAGGTGCTCGAGCAGATACCGGCCATCAGCCTTGACCTCTGACAGAATGGGTTCAGTTTTTAACCCATGTCATGAACGATTCTGTCACTGGTTTTATCTGTCTCTCTTTGTTTTTAATGGTTTTTTTTTTGTTTTTTTTTCATTTCAACTACCTGAAGATCTTTAACTTTAAATCTTTTAATGCAATAAACAGGTGTAAGTTTAGACTTTAGATGCAGTCACATACTGAAACCCGGAGTAAGATAGAGAAGCATAATGCATACCTTGTCTGTGTAATTAAATTAATTATTTAGAGGGCTGCGTGGAACTGTTTTTTTTTTTTTTTTTAATCCTGCACCCACCCACTGACTCAGATTTTCCAACCCCTCCCGCCGATCCCTGCAGAGCTTCAGTCCTGTCTGGAAAGTTTTGCCTGCACCACCCCGCAGGCAAAAATATTTCATCTGTGATAGTTTGACCTACAAATCCGTCCTGCTGCTCTATAGCATCCATGTCATTATGTATACATGTAATTCCAGTTCTTATCACTTCTCCATAAACCGCCGTTGTTCTTCTGAGATTGTCTTTATAGCCTGAACTGAACGATGAATGGGAGTATTCTGACCCTGAGTAAACAAAGAGGTTCCAGTTAGCGTCTGACGTCTCTGATTTTAGTAACTACCGTGTGGTCGGAGCACAGGCCGACAGACACACAGGCAGACTGCTGCAGTGAAGGACCTTAAATAGATAAACAGGAGAGGATCAGGCTAACAGACAGACAGACGGAGGGGCAGGCATGTAGGCAAGTACCGACTTACATATAGGTAGCAACGCAACGGGAAACAATGTGGACACTGACTGTGGAAAAGAGGCCAATGACTGGAAAATGGAAAACAGGTGAACCAGTGGATATGGAGACAGGAAGACTGGTGGGCGGCTGGAGTATGAAAGGAGACTGTACTGGGTGGGTGGGTG
>NW_019525242.1:1442384-1447773 GCF_002814215.2 Seriola lalandi dorsalis | reverse complement strand
GGTGGGTGGGGGGACCAGGCAGGAGGGGGTGACAGATCCGGATGAGGGCACCAGAGAGCCCAGAGACGGATCGTGACACGTTGATAATCTAAATCAGGCTGACAGTTCAGCAGTGCTGGACCGGCTGCAGACAGCAGGGTCTCATATTGTGCACTGGGTCATGACTGAGAACACTTGGCTGCGTTTTTCATAAAACAATGTAGATTACACATTCGTTCACCGCGATGCGGAAAGTATTTGTAGAATGTGCAGAGAATTGTTGTACTTTGACGTAGTTCCACTGAACATGATGATTCACATGAAATAAAGACGTGAGGAAAATTCATTGTGTCCCCTTTAAAGAAAAAAAAAAACAGACGTGTCTGCAGCTTACAGTGAAAATGCACGTCAGGTGATGTCAGGAGAAAGTGTAACAGATATTCTAAAGCTCATCTCTTAGCCTGGGCTCTTGGCACTCACCACTGCCTCTCAGCGGTTTTGCTTGATTAAAAAGCACCCAGGAGTTTGTAAGCGCGTGGTAGGTGCGAGCGCACACCCCGACAGCTTAACATACTGATTATTCAAGCCTCTTAGGCTAAGCCACGGCACTCGAATGATGAACGTCAACTCCCCTCTCTCCCTCACACAGTCTCGATTTCTCCCACTCTTTTATTCTTGGTTTGAAAGAGTGGAAAGCCAGTGACAGCTTGCAGAAGGCAAACCTGTTGTCTGGGAAGCAGAGGGGATCAGTGACACAGTGATTCATACACTGCCGAGGCTTTATTTAGACATAATCCACCCAGCATAGGGTCCTCGCTTGCAACTTTTAGCATGGAGCTGGGTAGCTGTAGCCGGGGTATTGTCCTTCACTGTGGTCCACGGGGAAAGTCCCTCCGCTGAGGTTTAAGGCATTAGTGTTTACATTTGTGTCGTCCCAGCGGAGTCAACACATCTCTAAACACTACTATTTCTCCATCACAGCAAAATTATACCACATTTCTTGACATGGCTAGTGACCGCTCAGTATACTTCTACACATACAACCACCCTATTCACTGTGGCGGCATTACGGCGTCCACATCACTGTCTCTGAAATCTCATTCTGACTGTTTATTCAGAAGTTTGTGTTTCCGGACATTTTCGCTTTGGTAACGACGAACACGGGGAATATTTAGTATCTGTTGTTTATCGTGAGTTGCGCCGCAGTGAAGGCCGTCCCCCTTTGTATCTGGGCTGTGTGTGGAAGTCCTCCCAGCTTGCCGGCCAGGCCTCGGATGCTACCGCCGAGCTGCACCTGACCAACAGATTGGCCCCAGCTGGAGGCTGAGGGAGGAACACAGACACAGCGGACGCTTATAGTGATTCAGCTGATAGTGTGGACGTGTGCGGTGGAAGAGTGCAGGTCATCAATATATGGTTCAGTTAAAAAAAAAAAAAAAAAAATGCTGATAACAACTGGGCACTGCGGTCTCTGGAGTAAGAACACGGTGTTTGTGGGGAACTATATTCAGTCACAGACTTTGTGCGCTAATGAGCACTTAGGTCCCCAGGAGAGTGAACGTGGGACTGTCTCAAAATAATCCTGTATGGTGTTTAATCGCCATAAAGGAGCATGTCACTCACTGCAGCGATGTGTTTGGACAACAGCAGAGCTCTGTGGCACAGAGGAGAAAGAAATATCACACTTTAGCTACACATGCAAAACCTATTGATCGATTAATTGTTGCTTTAACTCGATATTGAGCAAATATAATTAAAAAGGGCTTTGTTTGTCCTGTTCTTCATTGTTTGTTTTTAGTTACAGTTTGGACTCTCTACCCCTGGAAGTGTGTGTATGGCCTGCAAACACTCTATTACTCTCACAAAGAAGATACAATCTGTGAAATTATATTTGCATAGTTTTACAGGCAATAAAATATTCAACAGTCAATAAGATAAGACATGAAAAATCTCAACATCTCAGCAAATCTCATTATGGGCGATCAGACAAAAGCTAAACTTAGCAGAAAACGTACTGAGCCAACTGCAGCAGGACGGGACATCTATGGCAGGAACTCAGCACATTACTGAATTAAGATATAGATTTTTTTTTTTTATTTCCTGTTGTTATCAGACTTGGACTTTCCTACATGGCTAGCGTCTATTAAACCTGTGAATTTCTAAGCATGTGGTTTCATATTTCTCCGTGCTCAGTCCTTCCCCTTTGTATTATCCCTCTCTTTTAGGTTAGGAAGAAAGGTATAGCAGTGCTTTCTGTTTCCCTGACACACTTTTCCTCAACACTGGCTTTAGTTTTTTTTCAAATTATTTTTATTTTATATATATATATATATATATATATATATACATATATATATATATATATATATATATATATATTGTGCTGCTCCTGAAGCATCCGCAGAAGAGGCTGCTAAGTCAGCGAGAACTCCGCCGAGTGAGCTTAAGCAGATGTAGAAAATGAGGTGAGCGCTTCAGGAGCTTGAGAAAACACTTCCCTGGGTTGCTGCTGCTGCTGCTGCTGCTGCTGCTGGCGTGTACTCAGCGTCTTAGGTAGTGGGTTTGATGGGGAGGGCAGTCGTGATGAAATGGGGCAGGTCTGAGAAAAAAAAAAAATAAAAAATGGGGAGCTTACAATCCCATTAGCTCAGGCTGTGATTTCCACCTCCCCATATGGAGAACCTAATTTATTAATCACTAACAATTTCAGAGACTTCCATCATGTGCTATTAGGAGTAACATTTGGATGATGAGTATTATTTTGGTGCATCCAAAGTGTACAAGGACTCCTGTAAAACTAACTGCCAAAAACAATGTCACCTCACAAACACGCCTTGTTGTGCCCTCCTTTCTCCCTGTCTTCCTGTTTCTTTCCACATTAGGAAAGAGGAAATGCTCTTAAACCATCCCTTCTTCCTCCATTATTCATTTAATGGAATACTGAAACTGTGTCAGTGCAACTACTCCGATAATGTAGCAGACCTGGAGTGCAACAGTGGCTTTCCCCTCTCATTTTTTGCCCTGTACCTTTTTTTTGCTTTCTTGTTTGCACAACATGACCTTGTCCCCTTATCTCCTCTCGTAATACGTTGTCACCTGATGACAGGGGAGCCATGACATTTTGAGACACACATTATCTGTTTCAGATCAGTGCTAAACAATGATGGAAATAACAGCTAAAACCAAGTGTTGTCTTCTTCTTAAGAGCGTGACTCAAGCGTAAAAAGATTCACTTCTAATTAGTAGAAACACAACTCTTCTGCATCATCTTCAATGACACTGTGACACCAAGTGGAGCACAATAACTGTGAGAACATCCTCTTTTTTATCTCCTTTTTTTTTTTTTTTTTTGCCATTTTGCGCTGCTCTTTGTGAGCTGAGCCACAATCTGTTTCCCTGCAGGCGAATCAGAAGTGGAGGCAGATTATTTAACCAGCATGGTGTGATTTCCACGCACACCCAGATTTGATGGAACTTGATCCACTGGCTAATTCGCTTTCCTCATTTCTGCAAGAGGGAGCCGTATGACATCATGATTACCCCCCGCCCCGCAATCATCTCACCACACACGATCATATTCCCTCTCGTCACATGCAAACCTTGTGTACTTCAGTTGTTGTGGGAATTTCAGTGTGATTACTTTTAAGGGTTAAGATGATCTCTTAGGGAAACCCTTTGAATTATGGGGTAAATATGCATGGATGTCAAGCTAGCAAAGTGCTATACATGTCTCTATACATGTCAAGAATATACAGTGTGTGTGTGTGTGTGTGTGTGTGTGCGCGCGTTGTGTGTTTGTGTGCACAATGTGGAAAATTTCCTACATTCAGATGTAGGAGGGTCTTAATTTTCCCCTCCTCTTTGGGATTAAGTGGTTAAAGACTGGAACATCAAAGAGTTCTGGTGTTGTCTCCACGCCGAGGAAAGGCTCCGTGCTGAAGGTGTGAAGATGTCAAATGCTGCTTAACGACACAGGATATTAGGCTTCCCTTGACAGATATGTATAAGATACAGACACAACCATTTTGAGCACACGCATTAAACCCACATATCACACACCATCCGGCTCTATTTCAGCCGAATTGGTCTGAAGACATTCACATGCATGTTAGCATCTGGACAATCACACACTGAGGTCTCCATAAACAGGGTGACGACAGCATTTGTATCTTCACGTTAATCCTTCTAATATCTGCTCATCGGTGCAAAATGCAGCTTGAAGGTTTTAGGGATTTTAGACAATTTTACCTTTGATGTGTTGCTCCATTCATCTGCATGTGCATCACAGTGCCACTGCTGTCAAAAGGTCCTCTCAGCCACTGACCTCATTACTGTGGGTAGATCAAACAGTCTCTTTATCAGATTCTATCTAACATTTAGCAACGGCGTTCTCAGCTGCAGGGTCACAACACCACAGGGGGTTGATGGATCATTTTGTTTGCTAAGCATTTTTTGGGGGAATAAAAAAACCTTCAGTTACATTTTTTTATTTATTTTTTTGACTACTCTTCGGCCAGGGACACTCTGTGGCATGTCTTCGTTTTCATTTCTGCACATGTTAATATATTAGAGTGGACACGCTGCCTGCGTGACACGTGCGTCTCGTGTGGCTGCGTCGCGTGATCTAGAGATTCGGCGTCTTGCCTATTTTTCACAGGTGATGTGCACATCTCGCAGCAAAAATACTCAGAGAAAAGACCTGTTGATAGTCATATTGACATCATAGCAGCGATATTAGATAAAGTTGACACATTCTACTATAGTTACCTATGTCTAGGCTGAATCTGAATGTGCCACAGACATGAAAAAATTTAAATATATTTTTTAACCATTGTAGCAGCTGCATATGGAGACAGTGATATTTCAGAGATGTTTTCTGTCTAAAATTCATCAGAAATTAATTAATAATGAAGAGAGCGTGTTTCTCCGCAGCCGCCCCACTCACGCAATGCAGGCAGTGTGTTCCCAGCGATAAGCTACGTCAACTACATTTTAGATTTGTAGTCTTCTGCTATGTTAACGCCTGGCATCCACACTACTTTTCAAGACCCTATAATGAGTTTTGGAAACACCGTTGACCCTGTTTTAGTTTGAAAACTCTGGGGTTGAGTTTTAGTTGGGAAGGGAAAATATGGAGACCTTTGGAAACAATGACGTAAACACCCAACTCGCTCCCTGAAAGCAACATCGATAATGACTTACAAGCTTTACTGACTGTTGTCTTTGGTAGCAGCTGTCTTTGTTGTGCTGTTAAATTCTGCATTTTGATGCTACAGCTGTCTTTGTTTTTCTTCATTTGCAGCATTTCCTGCAACTACCCACCTGCAGAGTAGAATATCTGCTTCCAGTTTACACTACCACTAAATTATCCGGATAAATATATAACAACTATAAGAGTATTTTATATATA
>NW_019525242.1:1402934-1442364 GCF_002814215.2 Seriola lalandi dorsalis | reverse complement strand
TATATATATATATAATGCACTGATATTCCATTCATGTCAGTGGTTTCACTATTCTGCTGTCAGATACCAGTAACACGTCATGAAATCTAGCAGTACACCAACAAAGGCACTAAAGAAGAAGACTGCAAGCCAGCAAATACAGGTATAAAGATTGCAGGATATAATACTTTTTTTTTTTTTAAATTGTCTTTGCAAATTTGTAAGGAGAAAATGCATTCATCACATTCAAGGATACTCACAATGTGTTTTGGTGAAAAACACTGTTTGCTTACATCACAATTACTTGGTACTTTAAGGAAGTGCAGCACATACAGTATGTGCCAAATATATTTGTAGTAATTAAGAAAAAGTGTTGACAAATTTTCCCTATCACATAGTTTGTCCACCAGAGGGCACTAACACGCACTGCTCAATATACACGATACATGCACACAAAAACATTTTGTTAGGGCTTCTGTAAAAATTAGGCTGATATTGTCACATTTTTGAAATCCACTATACCGAGGAGGCCCCTGCCGCTTGGGATCTGGGCTAATACATGCATTTTTGATGGATGGCTGCTTTTGTAGTTTCTTAAAAAATTACAGTTTGGAGATAAAAGGTTTTTACTGGACGTGATGATATTGTATACATATTATGATGAGGGATTACAATAAAGCATTTGTTTTGTGGGATCCCAAGACGTGACCAGCATAATGTATTTAGTATAATAACATGTTAGCCATGCTGTAATTGTCAGTGAAGTGAGTATATGGACCTGGAATCATAGCTATTAATGTAACTGTGCTAAAATAACAGCTCCTTTGTGTGCATCTGTTGTGTGCGATAGAGTGAGAGAGAGAGCGAGTGAGAAACTGAAGTGAACAACTGAGAAAAAGAAGAAAGCTGAGTTAGTTAAACATCATTAAATCTGTAACTCACCACCTTGGGGAGCAATCAGGATCCATTTGCAGTACATCTTTATAGAGAGGAGAAAGTCAGGTAATGCACCCTGTCAGAAAAATTGACTGGTCAACAGTTTGCAACTGGTAATTTATCAGATTTATTAAAGCTGGCACTTTTCATCTGCAGAAAAATTGTAGCAGTAAGGGGAAACACAGCTGTGCAATTTCCATGCACATGAGGGCCCATGTCTCACGATGCATGAAAGATATTTTGGCTGACTGTGTATTTATAGAGAATAGGGGCACATTGAACAGCTTAATAAGGCACATTATAGAAATCCACTTCCATTTAATCAGAAATATAACTGAGATAAGAACATCATTAGAGAAATAAGGATGTTTGCTTCTTCCCCTCTACAGATGTGTGCAGGACTACCGCAGGAATTATATTCATTTTACTCATACAGCACACAGGAATAAGCTAAACTATAATTAGAGTGATGATGTGGAAAAAACACTGATAAAATAAAATTGGCATTAGTTTCAACCTTTGTGTTCACTGAAGACAAGAAAAACTCCTTACATCATATATACTTTTACAGATAGACAAGCAGAGCTGTAGCACAGACCCCCCCCACCCCCACTACCTCAATGTGCAATTCAGCTCTTTACTGCACTGAGGAGAAAAATGGACCAGACTATAACATACCTTTTCACAACAGTAGTTCATTTTAGGACAATTTAAGAGAGGCTACTACCTCTCTTAAATTGTTCTAAATTGACCGGTCCTGTCTCATGGTTTTGAGCTGCCTGTCTTTCCTGTGCTGAAACTCTCTCTTCTCCATCTTGCTTTCCATTCTTGGCTGAAGAAGTATTAGGATTATTCCTTTGAACTGACAGTAAACAAATTAAATGTGCAGTACAGAGGAACCATATCTATAATATCTCTTCTATGGCAATCTTCACAATATTTACCATTAACTGACAACGGCACACCAGTGACGAAGCAGAATCCTGTATTTTCCTGTCTCAATATGCTGTCTCCAACTTATCAGATCTTGCACAGAAAACCCTGCACCCTGATTAACAGGAAGGAAAAGATGTTAATATGATAACTAAAAAGTAGAAAAGGCTTGGCTATGATATTACATGGTTAATTGTAAGTATGTAAATCGGATATGTCTGTGAAAGCTTTCTTTGCTAAAGGACTTTTTGAAAGCTGCTCCACAATGCACCCTAACTCCTCATCATCACACATGTTGACCGAGCTGATCAGTAAGACAACTTATAATGATACCAGATAATAAATCAGTGTCATTTGCCCGATTACTTGCTACTGCTGCCTATTAACGCTTAGGAAGAAAAGGCTGCTGAAGTTTAGTTTCCACACACATCTGCATGTGTATATAATATCATAACTGATCTCAGAACGGTGGGCGCTGGGTCAAGGACAGCTTGACGAGTCCACTTGTCTATAGCTAGCTACAGCTAATCACCCGTCAAAGAGCCCAGGATTATCCTCAATGCACAAAAATGTCCCCCAAAAAAGCTGCTCCCCTCTCTGATTGTTAAACCAACAGGATGTTGTCAACAAGACACAGTCACGCCGACAAATATAACAGTATATAAATAAATATAACAGATACAACTGGTAGTTGGGTGGTAGTACAGCCAGCTTTCACAGCTGCCACAAGTGGGCAGTAAATTGCAAGATGAACTCACACAGGCATCAGATCGTTTATGGGACAGAAAGCTGTTCTGAGATGTAAGGAGAGATATCGCTTCCACTTGGGTATTTGTTCTGATCGATTTCTATTTGTAGCTTTAACTGGTCCAGCTCTGTCTTGCCCTGACGGCACTCCACTATATAAGTATACACAGACAGTTAACTGGTTGAAAAGCGACAATAATTCTGTTGTTGTATCAACATATAGAAACAGATGGTAAGCTATGAATAAACCCCACAAATGATAGAAACCAAACGAATAAAAGAACAAATTTGTCAGGCCTGGACTTGAAAGAGGACTCAGATGCAGAGTAACAATTTGGCAGACTTTATTATCTATTCCAACCTCAAGAGAGAGAGAGGGACGAAATAAAAACAGCCAAGAAAATTATCCTATAGAGAAAAATCTAATAAATAAAAAACCACTCCAAATGGAGGGACAAAACAAAACAAAAGGAATAAACCAACAGAAAATCACTCTACAAGGAGGCTACAAAAGTTGCTACAAACTTGACAAACAGAAAACTCTAGACTATCAAAATACAAACAGAAAATCACTCTAAAAGGAGGCAACTAAAACTGCTACAAACTTGACAAACAGAAAACTCTATACTATGAAAATACAAACAAAAATCACTCACTTGGAGGTAAAGAATAAGTGCGATAATGCAGAGACAAAGGTAAGGCATGGACTGTGATAGTAGGCTGGGGTGCACGACAGGACGAGACACTCTGGCACAAGACAAAGGGAGACGCAGACTATAAGACACATTAGGGCAAATGGGGAACAGGTGGACACAATCAGGAATCAGGGAAGACACTCAGACAGGTGACACATGAGGAAGGGCAAGTGACCTGAAACGAGAGGAGAGTTAACCTTTCAAAATAAAACAGGAAATGACAAGACATGGAGACAGGACAAACCCAAACTTGACCTCACCGTGTGACAAAATTTCAGTCAGAAGTCTGTCCAGAGACAAAGCGTCGGGCTTGCAGGGAACATATAGTATCAAGCCAGTTCGAAACAAACTTGTGACCGTAAATCTAAGAAATGCTCATAAAATTGATTTAGCAGGGCTGGATTGACTGCTGATCCAGGAATAAATTAGAGGTGAAACTTATTTATTGAACAAGTTGCATGTTGCGGCTGATAACGTTCAGTTCCTCTGTGCAGCAAACAACAAGAAGCTGTGGGTGAACCTGGGCTGTTAGCAGAAGATACTGTAGTCACTTTTAAAACAGGATTCACAGAAGCAGAGATGGGGAGGGAGGGTTAAGGTGTAAAGATAAATCCCAGGGCTCTTCAAGCACTGAGACTGAAAATATACTTCCTTCTTATCAGTTGTAGACTGTAATCTAAGATCATACAAACAGGTGTTTCCTTCCCATAATGCTCTTTGTAGGCCACTGAGGAATTGTCTTTGACCTGATTGGATAAAAGTGATGAGAGAGGTGTCACTAGGTCTGAAGACCCAGAGCAAAATCATGTTCATTGTTTTTGAAAAATGTATGATTAGTTCAAAATCCTCAGTGCTCGCACAGATGTCACAAAATTGGAACTGAGTTGAATGACCAGTGTGAAATGTAATTCATCAGACATGGCAACATAACAGCCCATAAAATCATCCTGACAGGCCTCAGTTTGCTCAGATATCTATCTGTGCTTTTGTCCTCGGTCTGTGTTCAGCAGACAGTCTTTCTCTCTCAGGGTTCAGCATCCACAGTGCAGAGGTTACCATTTAAAAAGTAATCATTGGTAGAAGTATATATATTTATATATGTATTTTCATAAATAACAACATAAATAAAAACATTTTTGAAGGAGCTCATGACAGCTTCCTGTGTTGCGCTGTTGCTTTTCCTTCAGGCTGTGACATAAATTACTACTTCTATGTGAATCTATGTTTGTTTGTTATTTCACCAAAATTAAAAAAAAAAAATAAAAAATGCGTTGTGAACATCAAGGCGATGTAGTAGAAAAACATACTGAATAAAGCATGGTGTTCTGGAGGACAGTTGTTGACAGATTTATACGCCATATGAACTCGTGGTTGTTGGCAGTCTGATGAAGCTCAGTTGCCAGATATGTGTGAGTGACCGTCTCAATGACCGTGTTGTGGTGACTCGTTTCGTCTCGTCTTTACCTTCAGTTTTTGTAAATGATGTCTAGCGGTTAACGCTTTTCTTTCTCTGTGTTTTTGTTCACTCTTGTGTAACTTGGTGTGAAGGCTGAGCTGATTCTGTTGGAGGAGCTGAGCCTCAGAAGCAGCTTTTCTGAGAGGGCTCTTCTCCATCTTCTCCTCTTGGCAACACAGAGCTTTTTTAACATTGAGAGCTTTACTGGCTTTAAGGTTTCAAAAGAATTTGTATTCCTCTTTATTTAAACAAATTTAAAGTGGAAATTGGTCGAGTTCAGCTCGCTATACATTTCTGTGGACTATGGGGATGTTCCTATAAATGTTAGTGGTTTCAGTTGACTCTCTCTGCTAAGCCCTGTCCCACTTAGTTACTGTTGCTATGTCTGTCAACCATGAGCTGGTTTAAAACGGAGCCTCTGGCAGGCTTTAATGTTTCTAGTGTGCTGATTTTAAAATGATTAATTAGTAATTTAATGATTCATGTTGGAGGCATGGAAACAAAAGAACAGAATTGTAAGTATTATAACAAAATGTATAAGATCAGACTGTTACTGTGTTCTATTTAGCTGCTTAGCTTACATATTTGGACAAGAAAGATTAGATTTAGAGTTATGAAATTAACTTGTAACTACACAATCTAATGCTTATGTATTTCAGGGTGAGCTCTTTGGTGCAGGCTCTATTAGGCTACTGCTATAGGTACTTGCTGCTTGTTTGTATGTTACTGTGAATGGTCATTTAGATATTTATCCCAGTTCTGAGTCTGGGTTTGTTATAGGCCCCCACGTTACTACCATGTGGTACTGGTGGTTTGAGTTTTAGCCAGGTTTTCCTTGGTACAGGCAGGTGTGTAGATTAGATTTTTTTTACAGTGTACACTGTGCTGGATAGTGTATATAGTGTGATAATGTGGAAACCATGTACCTCATTTACACTGTATTGATATACTTCATTTGGACACTTTTTATAACTTGCTTTGGCAATACTGTACGTATGATGATAATTTAAATGTTGTGAACTGCTCAAAAGTATACACACATATTCACACAACATTCATTCATTCATTCATTCATTCATTCATTAGTCATAAACAGCTGACATTGGAGGGGCGGGGTTCACCCTGGACAGGTTGCCAATCTATCACAGGGCTGACACATAGAGACAAACAACCATCCATGCTCACATTCACACCTACGGACAATTTAGAGTCACCAGTTAACATAAAGCTGCATGTCTTTGGACTGAGGGAAGAAGCTGGAGTACCTGGAGAAAAACCCACGCAGGCATGAGGAGAACATGCAAACTCCACACAGAAAGGCCCCAAATGGAAAAAGCCGCACACTACATGCAGTATACAACAGGCGCACGCCCTGGGTCTTTTCTTATCCACACAGGCACATAGCACTAGCAGACCTTACACAGACAGTTCACTACCTGACGGCAGCTGTGATGAGCAGGCAGAAAGGCGAGCCTCTCTGGGCATAAATATGTCCCGTGACAAGATATACAACTGGCAATTACATTTCCAGTTGAAGCCTGGACGATTGCTTTTTGCCCCTTCCCTGCAACTCGTGCAGGCGTGCAATACACACAGACACAAACGTGGCCTTGTGCCCATGCCTGCACGGCACAGGCACGTAAGACACACACAGTGAGGGGGTCAAAGAAAGGATATCTAACAACATGAAAATTACCTCTCATTTTAAATGAAGATTATGCAAACACCGTCCATCAATCGAGCATTGATGCTTTGTGCAGCGGAGCAGCTGCAACCTGCAACCATGGAAGCAGTCGTACTCCTCATAACTAGCAGCGTGTCCGGACAGGCACTTTAAACAGATATAAATTTGAAAAATTTTCATAAATGTTTCCCTTTAAATCAGATCTGATAGATTGGAATTCTGTGTAATATTTATATTACAGTCCAGAAGATATTTAAACCTCTTCTTCTACCAAAAAGACACTTTTTCCCATTTAACCTTTCCATAACCAAGTAGACCCAGTGAGATTCTAAATCATCTTTGAACATGAACTAGTCCTAAACAGATGTGAGGCATCATGGATAGCAGGTCGGCTGTAAGTAACATGCAGTGCTAAATAATCAAGTATCTAGGTCCCTTTACATTTGATTCAATTACAATTCAAAGTGTTGGGATTAAATCAGAAAATAATGCGAGATCAGATCCACAATAAGCAAGAATTTTGTTTAGGAGACACAAAGCAAATGTACAAGCTGTGGTGTACCTGCCTCGTGCCTAATGTCAGCGGGGATATGTGCCCTATCCTGCCTCGCCACCACAAAGGATAAGTGTGTATAAATAATGGAAAGGTAAATCAAGATGGCCACATGTCCAGCTGTGGTCACCCAAAATCTTATTAGATTTGCCCTTTTTTCTTTTTAGCTCATCATAAGCATAAAGCATGATATTTTCTTCAATATACACTATGTAAGTCATATATTATTCCACAATAAATGAATAGATAAAATGTTGTTATCAAAAGTGCTTTATGGAAAACTGTAGAGACAGAGTGAGACTAAAAAAAAGCAGAGTTGGACTTGCCCAATACGACCCAATCACTTCACTAAAACTTTAACTGTAAAACAGCAGCACACTGAAATGATGCAAGATCGCTCTTGCTATTTAGAGAAACAGCTTCTTACACAATTACTATCAAAAATGCAACACACCTCAAGTAAGGCAGCATTTACTCCTGGACCACAACTCACTTGACCATGACAGTGTATTATTATTTTTTTTTATAATTACTCGGAGAGCACAACTCCATCCACTCCATAAACCTGATGATGTGACGCAGTTAGTTCACATCAAAGCTGCAAAAACTTCAACTCTCTACGAGAGTATGGCATTTACTATTGTGTAATAGCTGTAGAGTTGGCTTGATGCTTAAGTTTTCATATGTTGTTCTTTTACAGTGTTTGGTAAAAAAAAAAAAAAAAAAAAAAAACACCTCTGAAGTGAAGCGAAAATCCCTAAAATGCAGAGAAGGCTGATGCACACTCTCCAATAAACATAGCATGACTAATCCCTCCTCACAAATGACAAGGCCTAGTCATCTCACGCACAATGACATCAAAGCGAACCACTTGCCACAACTCAGACTTGAGTGATGGAGCTACATTTCCGTCAGTGTCACACAGGGTTAACTAAACAAGCAATTTCAGCACAGCAACATTTGCTAAAAAGCTTGATGGGACCAGCTAAGCTCCTGTGATTGGCCTTTGTGTGTGAAAGTGACCACTTAAGTGCTACGCAGCCCCTCCTGAGTGTGTTTGTAGGCATAAGCATTTCCTCTGACTTTTTTTGCCTTCTCGCAGAGTGTGTTTGTGTGTCCTTGAGGGGAGTGTATTGGTGTGTGTGTGCTCACTGGTGCATTTGTGGTTGTTCTGCTGCGTGTGTGTGTCTGTGTGTGTGTGTGTGAGAGAGAGCGTACATCTGCGTTTCTGAACGTCCTGCTTCTTGCTGGTGGTGGTGCTGTATGTTGCATCATTTCAAACAATGATTTTAATGACCCATAAAAAAAAAAAAGAAAAGTGAATTACTGCAGTGAAGCAGCGTCTGAAAGAGAGAATATTCACTAAGAAACGTCGCTGACCCAAATACTGTTCACAGACAAAATATTAGTCATCTCAATTAAAGATGCGTTACTATCGCGTTTTAAGTCTTATTTTAAGGTAATGCCCACAAGGACATTACTTATATACTATGCAGTCAAAAAACATAACGGCACTGATTTACTTTCCGATGTTTTAGTTCCAGTCCGGTATATTTAATTTTATACGACACATTGATTATGAAGTTTAATAGCTGGCTTACAGCTTTAAAGGTATTTTAGGATATTTATATGTCTGCTAGGTGAACAGTGTGGGATTATCAGCCCTTTTTATACCTTTTTATATAAAACACAGCAGCACAGTCTCCTTAAATGTGCAAACAGGGTAAACTAGGAGGTGTTTATGGCCAAAGAGGGTGACGGTTTTCATTTACCGTGAACTCAGATGATCTCAGTCAAACTGTTTACATGTTTCACTTGCTGAAGGCTGAAGGCCAAAAGCCCCTGGTACATTTTCAGGTAGGCCTGGCAGAGCATCACCAGAAAAGATGCCAAGTGTTTGCTGAGGTGTTGGGTCAAACACCTCAGCAAAGGATTATGGCACTAAAAATTAAACTTTACAACTTTGATTGCACTGTGTATAGAAAGGACTACAGTTCCTGCACTGGACATCCACCCTCAGACTGCAGCACCTAACTATCACTTTTCATCTAGCACCATCATCAGGTCAAAGTTTGAATTTTTTTGAATTTTTTTTTATGACACACTAACACACTGAACCAGGACGGACAACACGGTGAACATTTCACCTGCTTATCATCGGCATGTCAGCACTTTGAGCAGCACGCAGCATGTAGCATGTAGCATGTCAGCACTTTGAGCAGCATGCTGACATTAGCTTTTACCTCAAGGTACCACTCTGTAGTCCAAGCTTCACTAGCTGAAGGACTCTGTGCATATTTTTTGTGTGTGACAAAGTTTGTATCCTGGCTGCAGTCACCGTTTCCATGACAGCCACATTTACTGTGAGTGACAAAAAATGAATTTAACTTAATGGATGAACACTTGAGCCTGCATTTGACATAACCTGCTGTCTACAGGCAAATCATGGGAATAGGTGTGTATATATAACATATATTGTAAGGTGTTACAGGACTAATTCATTTCTCTGTCCATATTGACTGAGAGTGTTACTCTGCATGACGTCCCACACAGACTAGAAGGCACTGACATGTTATGTACTGTTCATCTTTAATGCAAAAAAAAATCCCAAAACATTGAGCAAAGCAGGCAGAAGGTTCACCATTCATTCACTGCATAATCCTTCCTTCTTCCTTCTACATATTTTGTGTAACAACACCCACACACTAACTAGTACAAGTACAGATATTTGAAATTTGTGAATCAATGTAGAATCAGAGAAATCAGACGTTGAATATAAAGTGATTCCAATAAATTAAATGTTGTCCAATCATGTTTTTATAATGGCAGTCCTCATTTTTTTTGTTCCACCTTCCTTTGCTGCCTCTTGTCAAACTGACTTTCTGACATAATAAAGTTGAAATCTGTTGTTTTTGGTCATGTTAGCACTGTAAACAGCTCCTGAAGTGATATAAAGTGGAGTGTATATACTGTATCTTTATATTCACATTCACATATGTGTACTGTGAAACAGATGCGTATCAGTAGTGTTTTTTTTACAGGCCAACATTAGCTTACTGCAGCAAATGACTGTGGGCTTTAAGAATGTCCTTTGACTGACAGAGTGTCTGCTGGCAAATAGTGATAAATAAGGCAATGTTATGCACGGGGGATTGCTGGGACGGCTTCCAGTGAAAGCTGCTCACCCAGCACGTATGCCCAATGAGTTTCGCCAGCTTCCCTCCCATAACTTATCCACATTAGTGTCTTTGTCTGGGTGAGTGTTCTGCCTGCACACATGAATGACACAAAATTTAGATTTGGCTGCTGATCTTTCAAATATGAATCGGGCGTATTATTCAAATTGTGATGAATCGCAGCCCTGTCTGAATGTTTGTGATGTCCAGCCTTTGTAGTTTCACTTTCTCTCTCCAGTTTTTGTAATTAATGTTTGTTGTAAAAAGACGGGTCAGGGTTGGACAGCGTTACCTGACCTGTAGTTACATCTGAACAGACACATGATTTCTTCTTCGTGCACATGTGCTCAGTGCTGCCACCGGTGGTCCGTTATTATTTTCCATGAATCCTGTTAGGAGAAACAAAACACAGTTGTAACATGATTAATTCATGAGTCCTTGTTTTTACTATAAACAAATGCACTTTTACCAGCTGCCTCTGACAAACACGTGCCTACACAGTGTCATGTATTTGTGTGCACTTGGTATAAACTATGCGATCATTTCCTTTGTGCACACAAGGTATTATTTCAAACATCCGTAGTCCAGTATACGGCTGTCTGCTGCCTCCCCTCTTAATATATCTTAAATACAGCGTTCTTTTGTGTGTGTGTGTGTGTGTGTGTGTGTGTGAGAGAGAGCGAGATGCATTTACCATCAGTGAAGGGCGAGTCCTTCAGAAGACGGGGTCACTGCTCTAATCTGAGGAGGTGATGATATTGTGAGGATATTTAATGAGAGGATAAGAGCAAAAGTGGAAGGGGATGGGGGGGGGGGGGGGGGGGGGGGGTTGGGGCGGCAATGAGTATTAGCCTTTTTAGATATCATTAAACATTAATACTGTCAGGGGACTGGAACACACTGGGGTCCTTTCCATTGACTTTCATGCTGCTTGCTAATAGAGTTTCACCTCTGGGGACCTCCACACCCCCCGCCCGCCCCTCAGTGCAGCACTAAAGCTAAGGAAAGATCAGATTGCCACCCCGCTTCTGAGGATGAGATTAGTGGGACTGTGTGTGTGTGTGTGTGTGTGTGTGTGTGAGGTTATGCACTCTCTCTTGCTCCCTCTCTGTCTTTTACTCCTGGTGTATGATATATGCAAAATATAACTATTCTAAAACTATTAAAATCCCTGTGGGGGCTTGCATATATTAACCCAACACTTAATCCTGAGAAGCATTTCAAATGTCTTTCTACAGGATGTTATTTTGGTGTGTTTTCCATTGTAATGCTTCGGGTATCCAGCAAATTACTTATGCAATTATTTCATGTCTTAAACTAAAACATGCCGTACACTTCAGTGATAGAAGCAGAGTGTTTTTCATACTGGTTCTGCTCTGTGTCACTGCATCATGTGTTCATTCGTCTGTGATTTTGTGGATTGATCAAAACTTCTTGTTCATTATTTTGAAGCTTGTTTATGTTACACGACATTTATTCATTTGTCAGAGACTTTTATCCAAAGTGACTTAAACATGAGGGACAACACTCACTTACAAACATTAAATATTACACTTCAGCAGGGCTGCAACTAACATTTTTTTTCAATTCATCAATGAATCGACTGATTATTTTCTTGATTAATTGTTTAGTCCTCATCATTTTATTTCTCATGTTTTACTAAGAAGTCCCATTGAGATAAAAAAAAAAAAATCTATTTTATTAGAGACACCTGTCCAAGAAAGCAGCCATACAAACACACCGCATATTAGAATACAGCATAAAACATAAAATACCATGTATACGACATGACAGCAATTTAAAATTCAATAGCTTCTGATGAAAAACAAGTACATGTCTCATTTACCATGTTCTTTAAAATTGTATTAATGTATCTAATGTCAAGTTCATGTCATTAAATTTCTTGTTTTCCAAAACTTAATTTTCATAGGTTGATAATTTAAAGTTGCACATCTGTTATCATTCACAAAAAATATATACAAGCATTTCTCCTGTTGTTATACTTGTATCACTTGTTCTAAATGACATAAACTTGTGTTCAGCAGCAGCAAGTCGTTAAATCAACTAACTGAATGTGGTTTGTCACATAAAGCACCAACAGAGGGCAGTGATCCCCTTCTAAAGAGACGACGCTTGGCTGCACATACAGGAACACCAGCCCTGTGTGTGTGTGTGTGTGTGTGTGTGTGTGTGTGTATTGTATGGCTTCTGGAAATGAATAAACCTGTATGCTCACACTACTCAGAGGAGTGTGTGTGGATGGCGTCAGAGGGAGCTCTTACTGTGCAAAGCTTGAGTTACAATAACACCCAATTTAATAAGTTGATCTCGTTCACAGGGATCCCTCTCGTGCCCTTTCCCTCCCTGGAGTGCTGTCTGCGATCTCATCTGCACAATGTAAGAAACATTAGCACAACATTTCCACTGATGAGTCCTCCAGTAATAATGGCCTAATTCAGAGTTTCCTAACTGAAATGTAATAATTCATTTGAACAGCAGAGGAATGCATGGTGTCTCTTTTCAGACATTCACTATTGCCTTTAAAGCAGTATTTTCCTCTCTCTAACAGATCCACTGAACTCAAGTTCCTCAATTGATTTGATCTAAATACGCTTCTGCTGGCGAGGCGCAGCAAAGTAAGTGGTCATATTGCATTTGATTCACACACAGTAAATGGTGCAGCTCTTATCCTCCTCCACACTGTGCGTCATGATCAGAACTTTCACTTTTCATCAATCACTTTTGTGGTTTTCACACTTGGCGGGAGCAACCCTTGTAATGCACATATTTAAATATGAATTATCAAGCACATTTATCTATTATAGAGGTGAAGTAAGCTTCAGCCACAGATTTCCATAGGCTAATTTGACTTCACAATCATTCAGTGTGTAAATCATAACTAATCTAATTTGACTTCAGAACTATTCAGTGTGTAAATCATAACTAATCATCCGGCTAAATTGCAATTATCTGGAATCTTGTGTGCAATGTTAATACTGAAAAGGTTTTGATGAAAATATCTTGTTTTAATGTTGAAGGGGTGGTGGTGGTGGTGGTGGGGTCTGACTAGTAGTAGAAAAGAAAAGTAGAAAGAAACAGTAGTCTGAATAGTTTTGAAGCCATGCTACTTTTAGCAGCAATGACAGTGGTAGCTGTGACAACCACAGCAGTAGCCATGAAAGCAGAACTGTAGAACTGCCATAACATCAGTATTAATGACAGTCATAGCAGTAGTTGTAGAAACTACCAGTTCAGACAGAGACAGAGAGAGAATCTGATTATTGCAGTTCTGTGTGTTTAACATGAATTCTTGCTGATTTCAGAGTGATGACTTCATTTTGTTTATTAATTCATTGGATCAGCCTTATTAATAATTGATGTATTCATGTATGAATAGCTTGTTACACCTCTAATTTCTAAAGTAGTTAGATTTAGCACCCACTGCATTAAATGCTGACTAAATATATCAACTGTTTATCTCACTGTGAGCTATGTGCATCTAGCTGCTTTTTGAAAGTAGTCTTTTTTTGTCTCTACTCTCTCTACCTCTACATTTATTTATTTCAACCTTTCTTCTAAGTGTATTAATACATATTTTTTATATTATCATTAATTGAATCATGTGCAATGTAAAGGGGTCACTCATGTTGCTCTTGTTCCATTTTTAGTGTTTTAAGTATTATGGTTATTTGTGGTCTGCATATTGACTGTATGTTGAGTCTGAATAGCTCCTTTCAACCCCCTGTAGGCAGCTGTTTCTGAGCCACTATCTGTCCAGCACCTAACAGATGACAAACCAAACTAGTGAAGAGAAAATCGAAACTCCTTCCAAGAGAAACACCCTGATGTTTTTCAAGGTTTTTTTTGATAGATTTGTCAGATGGCCAGCTCATGTAGCTCTGAGATAATTGTTTGGCGACACAGTAGCCAAAACATCTGTGTAAGCCAGAGATGCTGTGCGTGGTGGTTACGAATCAGCAAGTGGACAATCAGAATACCTTGTACATCACCATTCTATCCGCTAGATCCCCATGACTCAGCCTACGCCTGACAGTGCAATGACCTTGTCTCACCAACGTGTTTCCATGTCTTGACCGTGTGATCTGTTTAGGTGTATCGGCCAGACATCTGATCCCCGTTCTGTCGGAAGGCTGCCAGCCACAGGTCACATGACCTGGAAGAAAAAAGCTAGGAGACTTTTGGGATCCCGCTTCGGTCAGACACACTTTCCTATTCTTATTACCCATGTACACTGAGGTTTGCTTCAACATGTTTTGATCCTGTGCAGAAACTCAGGCTTCACCAAGAACAACAACCCATGAATTGATAATGTATAGGCTACCTCAATACAGTTTTAAAGCAATTTTGCAGTGTTACATCATTCTGGAGAACACTGCATGTACAAATTAAATTATAATTAACTGGAAACACAAAAGACTGTATACATGTACATAAATAGAATTTCCATATATGAAATATATGGACATATGAAATAATAAACATATATGTAAAAATTATACACGAAACCTTTTAGAAATTGAAATAATATATATATATATATATATATATATGTTCATGTATGTTTGCTTATATTGTACACATATGTTACATAAATATATATCCATCCCAAATCATGTCATTATATTTTGATATTATATACAGTGGGCTGAGAAAGTCTGAGACCACTTTCCCAGAACGGGAAGATAGGCGTGTTTAAAAATGAACAAGAAATGAATAAGAAAAACATATATAAACAGATATAATTTTTATATGTATGTTTAATAATTTAAAGATATAAAAGATCAAATAAATATATATCATCAACATGTTATACCATATAAAAAACCATATAAAAAACCATATAAAAATTCAGCATATGGGTCTTTTATAATATACAATGTTGCTCATTAAGTTGGAATAAAATATTTTTTTAAATATTTTTTTAGCGCCAAACAAATGTTATGCATAAATTTATTTCACCTGGGTAATTGGGACACATAATGTAATCATTGCACCTGGTCAAAAGTGATTACTGATGCATTTGAATAGGAATAAACAGAGGATTGTGTCTGAAAACAAAATTATTCAAACTTTATGGGCAACAGTGTATGTACATATACAAATTTTACTGGGGTATTTTATACATGTTATAATCTTCATATATCCAAATGATGTATATATGTGATAATATATCCCCTTATAGTTGATATACAGTATATGTCCTGTACATAAAAATACACAAAAAAAACCACACAAATCCGATCAAGAGATTTCCTACTCTCTGTTGCAACCTCTCTGTTTATGTTATTCTTTTTCTGGACCTCAGCATGGGCTGGCTATCAACCTGAAGGGAAGTCCAAAGGCTGATGAACTGATCTGTGTCTGTGTGAGACCACACTGCTCTGGTGTCCTATATGCCCAGGGAACACAACATCCAGCACAAATCTGGTGAGTAACGAGACTCATTTGATCTGTCAATGGTAAATTGATGGGATTCACTCCTTTCCATTACAGAGGAGTTTATGAAGGCAGGTGCCCTTGCTTTGAAGTTTATAATGGATGATGGTTGATGAAGGCTGTGCCACTGACAATGACGTGCGTCGGATGATTTTGAATTAGCCCTACGTTCTGATGTGATTTTGTTTGGTTGGAAGGCAGGATGACAAACAAATTGCATGCTCAACATTTTTCCACAACCTCCTGCCTCCTCTTCATCTCTCTCCCGTCTGTCTCTTTCAGTTTGTCTCATAACATGTAGCTTTGATTAAAGTAACATATACACAACTTTCAGTCATAATCACACATCAGAATTCATAGCTCCCTCTCTTACGTTAAAAAGGCTCCGTTAAATTGTGTCATTATCAGTCTTTGGAGCTCCTTTCACAAACATTGTTTACTATAAATTTAGGTCTATAAACAAGCCATGAAGCACTCTAACAGGGTTCGAGGATGTTTACCTACCTGTCATTGCAGATATTGCAAACTGAAAATCCGTCTCAGTCGGCAGAACCACTTCTGTAAGAGACAGAGTCAGTGAGTGAACCTTGTGCACCACAGCCAAAAACAGCTTTCTGTTGCAGCAATCTGTCGTGTAGCAAAGCCGAGGTTAACTTTCAGTATCTTTGTATTTTAACTTGTCAGGTATTTGCTGCTTCATGCTTATTTTTCTTTTTTTTTTTTATAAACACTCAACATTACTACTAATGTCTTTTCTTAATTATACATTATCTACAACTAGAAGAAATATATCATTTCATTTGTGCACATGTCGTGTCAGCTCAGCTCCCACGCCTTTCTCCTCTACATGACTCTCATGTTTTACCAAGAAGCTCACATTTTAATGTCTTTGTTCATCATCTTGAATTTGAAAACAGACATATGACAAAGTAAAAGTTGGTGTCTTGCTCTTATCTCAGTCATGAAATCCTACTGCTGTCAGCAGGACACCGGAGCTGAGTGTATTGGAGCAGCCAAGAGAAACGCTGCCCTGCCTCACACTGTCTGGTGTCAAGCTGCCCTCCGTTTCCATCACCTGTCTCTACTTCCATCATAGTCCATTTTGTGGTTTGGTCATTCTAAGATAAGATTGAGGTTGTGAAGCTTAATAGCCGGCCTACTGTTGCTCTGTGTACTGTGAGGCAGGTGTTGGTTCTCGGCTGATTCATCTACTCTTAGTCGGCTTTTAGTCACACGCATGAAGTACACACATCAGCCTTCAGATTCATAACTGATTTTGTCATGTCATTGTGACATCTGTCAACAATTGAACTCCTGCGAACAAGTCCACTTCACCACTCTAAACTGTAAAGTGTGAGGAGCCCTTCAGGCAGATTTTACCCTTTGTCACTAACAGCTTCTGTGATCTTTCAAGCAGTCAGGTGTTACCAAGAAAAGGCAAAACAGAAAGATTTGAAAATAGCACATCAGTGTCGAGTCTTCATAAATACACAAAAAGGCCTTGAGGAGAAAACAGAGTAGCACATGTACTTTAAGCTCTTAGATAAACAAATCTGAACACCATTTTGTATCACTGTTAAGACAGCTTGAGTGTAGGAATTATTGTATTTATCAGGTAATGCTATCAGGCACAAACACAGATTAGTGGACCAAAATCAACCATGCACCTCCTCCCAGATAACTCTGTCTAGCCTCACAGAGATCAACACCTCAAGTGTATTTGTGCAGCGAGGTACTTCCACTCAAACATCCAACAAAATGTTAAAAATCAGTGGACTCCAGCAAGTTCATTGCTGACTGAGTTTGCATTATGAATCATGATCTTTCATTTCAATTTAAGATGGATAAATATTGTACCAATGGTACAGTGAAATAAAGAGTGGGTTGTATGCTTATAATCCAGTCCTTAATCACTGAAAGTGGCTGTTTGTTGGTCCAGTTAACGTCATGTTTTGTCCATAGATTTTATAGAAAGATGGATGTAGCCTTTTGAAGCTCAGATTGGGCTGCTCTGCTGTAGCCATCTTGGCAGTGCCTAACTGTGCCCAACTCCCAGCTAATCCAAAAATGGGCAAAGAGGTGGGCATATGTGGAGCAAAGACTTTGGCCCATGCCGGTCTGTGGCAATCATACACTCCCCCACCTGTCACCCAAAGCGGCACGCCCTTTAAGCCTTAATAAAATATAAACGGTTGAGTTATATAAAAATTCACCGGCTGTTTTTGGCACTTCCACGTTGGCTTCATTTTTCAACCCCAGAGGTTGTCGCATGGTTTTGTCCAGTGACTTTTGATAAAGATCTTGTTGATATGTTCACGTCATTTCCAAAACTCCCAAAGTTGATTAGAAAGCCTGATGTCAAAATTAAACTAACAACAAGTGCACTATGGATTGAGGGTTTCCATGAACTGTGAAGGACACCCCAGTTGCATGTGCCTTATTTGGGCACAAAAATACAGGCAATATATAACAGCCGTGTTTGGTGGAGCCATTGGGACAGCCTTGTCAGCTGTAATGACATATCCAGCCTTGAAACATGGACTTTCAAAGAGGCAGCCTCTGAACTGGGACACAGTTTGCTTTTTACCTTCTCTGACTGACTTATCTATGTAACTCAAATGTTGTCAGTTAACGCTGCAGGGATCAAAAAAATCATCAGTAATATAGAGAGAGCTACTTACAGCAATGTACAGATCAGATGAGTGTACATCAGTGAACTTCTTACTGTCAAACAGCTCTAACTACACTCCCTGCAACTGATTCTTATTTTGTATTATCACCAGACTTTCACTTTAAAATGATGTTGCTGTATTTTTAGCAATTGCACTTAACTTCACTCCAGACAGCTTTCTAACACTGCTAACATTGCTTTTAAACAAGGAACGCTATTTGTAAGTTTTCTCTGCCGAACGCATTTTCTAGCCAGAGGCGGGTGATGATGATTGTCGCTTGACAAGAGCTTCAGCCACTGTTGTGTTTACAAGACAAGAGGTTGTAATACATCCTCTGAGCAGAGTCTTCACGGCAGATTGGAGGCTGCAGTGAGTCATTGTCAGAAGGTGACAATATGGGCCGGGTTAGCTGGTTATCATGCTAAAGTCAATAGGAGGAAAGACCTGACACAAGAAAACATTGGCGTTGTTTCCCACCACTAAACGCAGCTCTCGGCGAGTAAAGGAATGAAGTTTGATGCTGAACTCACAACATTTCTGCTAGACTGTAACTAAACTTGGAATAGTACTTGCAAGGGAAGGAAGGACTATGCTATACATATTATAGAATATACAAATACCCATGCAGAAGAGTTGCCAATACAACCAGTCCTGTAGGTTGGTCACAAACCAAGTCTCCCACTGGTAGGAGAATCAGTGTCTTACTTATGAGCAGTTCACTGTTCTTCCTCTGCTGATTTCCTAATATACAGTCATCAAAATAACAAACAAAATGTGGAACCGGCCACCAGCTAAACACAGCGGACTATAATGTCCGAGTTAAGCCCATACTGTATGTGTTGCTGTGACTGATATCACTTATCTTCAACTCTCTTTTAAGGTTCATGTAGGCATTCAGTCCAACATCATTGCCTCATTTCAGAGAAAAAACATCAAAACAGTCAGGGGGAGGAAGGGAAATAAAAGTGCACAAGTTTCCTTTCAAGTTTTTTCTGGTCCGTCTATCTGCCTGTTTGTATTCAAATCTTTGAACCAGTTCCTTTGAGCATGTTTGTACGTGCCGGTGCATACATGTTTGTGTGTTTTGACTATTAATACATGCAGCAAAGCTTTACAGACTGATCCGGAGAAAAGAGAAAATCTAAGCCGGCTGTCTCTGCAGAGCACTGCTTTGGACTGATACGACTAAGTCAGCAGATCCAGGCTTCCTGTCATATCCCTATAGGCAAAAAGCACTGTGCCTCCTTTACCTCTGGCCATAATATTTTGTCTGTTGAATACGGCAGATTAGCTAGACACAAACACATCTGATATTTAATACACACATGTATACGTTTCAGACAGCTATCTCTGAAAAGCACCATGTAAACTGGTCGAATGAATGACCTGACGTCATAACAACACATCAGGTCAGATAAAAGTAGACACATTAATATAATTATCCAATGAATTGAATAATCAGCTTTGAAAATGGATCTCACCACCTGGAGTGTTTAGATTAAGATCACATATTAAATCTTTATTTGCGCTGATTCAAAGAGGTTCTTCTGCCTTTGTGGATTCAATTACATCCGGTGATATGGAGAGCAGCTTGTTTTTGTAGTTCTAAGTAAAATAATGTTTTTAGTCTAAATGCTCAGGGACATTCAAGTGTAGTAATTACCACAGATTTCATGAGCATGTTGCTTTTTTGTTCTTTCAATTTTCAGATAAATGAGGATAATAGTAAGTAGCGCTGTCTCAGACAACATCACTACTTTGAGCACAGAAGGATCTGTGGCTGATGGCGTGTTGACTAATTATGAACAAGATTATATCTGATCAAGAACAAGATAAGAACGAGTGCAGTACATCAAACTAAAACACGGAGGCTTGTGCTGTGTCATACATAAAAACCACTGCTCATTCTCAGCAATTTCACTTTTCACTTTGATATAGTTGCTGATATTATGGGTTAACTGCCCAGTACAAGTGCTGCAGGTCACAAAGCAGTGCCATGGGAACCACTGGGGAATAACTGACATCGACAGGAGCACAGAGGAAGGGTTTGTGCATCCTGTTGAAGGAGGAGAGGCTTATGCATTCACTGTCTTTCCAAGACTTCCTCTACATAGGATCATCAAAAATTCAATCCCATACACACACACACGCTAACACACACAGCTCATTGAGACCTGATGAATCCACACTCAGTGGTAGCAGATAAAGCTCTTACACAACTTGTTAAGTACTAAAATATCATATTGCAGCTCTGCTGTCATTATTTTGCTATTAGGTTCAGCATTATCCCCAAACCAGCCGAGGAGGAGCACTAAAGCTCTGCAGAAATGCACTGAAGTCAATTATTAAAGAACTGGCTGAACCTGATCCGGGAGACTCATTATTTAAGTCGAAAATGTTGCAGGGGATTTACCAGGTGCCAAACAGCAGCTAAACAGCCGCCTGCTGGCCTCTGTCTGACTGGCTACTTCTACCAGTAGATGTCTTTAAAATTTGTGTCACACTATCAGTTTTCTTAAATTTTGCATTAACTTTGAATATCACAAAAGTATCAACTCAAGGGTCAGTCCTTAGTTTTGAGGGAGCAGCACAGGTCAGCTACTACATGTGGTGGGTGATGAAAATTTTAGGTGCAGAAGGATTAAGTCTGTTGTTGCTAGCGACGCTGCTTCTGGGTTCACTGAGGCTTTTTATTCAGTAATGTTGCTCTCATAGACATCGCTCCATGCACCATGAGGTAGACTGCGTCCCTGATAAGTTTTGCTTCTGCTTTGGAAAGATGAACAGTGTCATTAAACTGACACTAAACTATTTAAACATTTCATAAGAGGACAAAACTCCATTGACATATACTGTGGTATTTTAAACTGATAACGTAGCAAACTTTTTAAATGAGCATCTGTTCGTTTCAAATCTCATCAAGATTTGATTTGTTTACTCCTACTTAAAAGGCCACTTTTGTCCCTGATCAGACTAAACTGCAACGCACATCAGCATCTTGCGTCAACAGCCATCAAAATACGCCCATAGCCCAGACTGGATGTGTCAGAAAGACAGAAGAAATAGTCAAGGTACAGAAGCTGGGATGTGACAAATTTGGAGCGAATGGATAAAATTGCTGCTTTTCTAGAGAGTTGACAGATGTTATTGCAGGTTGACGCGCATCAAAACACAGCTGGTGTGGACTCCCATTGAAAACAAGGGATGCGCATGTTGAGACTGATGTCATACGCTGGTGTGTGTTGTCCTTATTCTTTGGCAAAATATCGGACAAGTGGAGATGTCAGGACAGTGGCGCATGGCTTTGTGAAAACAGAACTCATCAGTCCGCACACTGTAGATTTTATTGAGTATAGTCAAATCGCAACTGTGTAACTGTGTAAAGAGTATTTTAACTGCATCTCATTATGTGTTGCTGTAGGCGGCGACCTCTAAACCCGACTTTGATCCAAGAGAAAAAAAAACATCCAACAGAATTGTACTATTACTGCACAAGTAACCAATGTTGAGTTCAAACAAAAGAGAAAACGATCATACTATACAGACACACACTAAAGATACACTGGAGCTTTAAAACTGCCTCCTCTGACATTTCTTTCTGCTTCACTTTACTTTACCATATACAGCCCAGACTAAATATTTACACCCGTTTTTGTTCTTCAGGCTCTGTGCTTCAGCACATTCAATTTGAAATAAGAATAATGGATGTTACATTAAAGCGCCAAGTGTCAGCTTTAATTTGAGTAGGTTTACATCAATATTGAAAGAACTATGGTCGCAATATAACCCTTGTAACACATAGAGCAGGTGGAATGCAGCTCTTTCAGACAGAGATCAGTGTATTGACTCAGTGGAGGAGGTTCCACCTCTCCACGCTCAGAAGCTCTGTGGTTGCTTCGGCTGTATGTTTAGAATCATTGTCCTGCTGAATGATCAAATGTTTAATGAGTTTTGATGCATTTGGCTGAATCTGAGCACAGAATGATCCCGTATACCTCTGCATTCATCCTGTTGCTTCCGTCAGCAGTGACATCATCAATAAATGCCAGTGTATCGGTTTCATTGGAGTCATACATTCCTTTTGATAGTTTCCTTTTTTATCTCTCTGTGAACTGCAGCCTGATCTTTCTATTTTTGAGGTTAACCAGTGTTTCTTTGTTGTGTTGAACCTTCTGAGGATCAGGGCCCGTATTCACAAAGCATCTTAAGGCTAAAAGTAGCTCCTAACTTGCTGATTTAGGAGAAACTCCTTAAAATAATGGGCCCTTTTTTTTTTTTAACTAAGAGCTATTCGCAAAGCCACTTAGCGCTAAAGGTAGCTCCTAAATCTGGGAGATGTTACAAGTAGTGGAGAGGACTCCTAACTCACTAAGACCAAATCACCAACAATCGTAAAAGGGCTGCTGTCATTCCACGTCAAAGTGTTTTGGAAACTTTACACGATGCTGAATTAATTAAAAGATACGACTCAGTCATGAGGGAATAATGATCGTCGTGGAGTTTGTGAAGGTGCAATAACATCTCCTACCAACTGAAACAACCCAATCAGTGCGGATATTAAGTGTTCGGTAACGCCGCGTTACTTGGCAACAGAGAGAAGCCGATATATCCACCAAACAATAAATGCGCTGTGACATCATGGGACGATTCATATGATTTATTTTAGATGTTCAACAACTGCAGAGAAATAAAGCAGCTTCACGGTCGGTGCACCCGCTGTGGTCGGTGCCAGAGATGGAGGAGGAGGTATTTGTAAACAGGAAAACAAAATCACACCATCGACACACAGGTTATATTCGATGCTGCCTGTACGGTTGTAGACATTGTTGCACAGCGTCCAGGATCTACAGGCGATTCATATGGATCTTAATGGAGAGTGACCTGATCAGCTGTTTGAAAGGATCATATTCCTGCAGGTGGGGGACAGTTTTCACACACCTCAACCCACAGCTGAGACCACAGCTACATTACAACAGGTACAGGTTCAACGGGGTCAGCCCTATGTTCCCACATTTCTTAGAACTTTTTTTCCACAGAAATTTTTGAAAATTAGGGTTAGGGTTAGGGCTGTGGGAACATAGACACGCTCCCGGTTCAACAGACTGTGGCTGCCAGTTAGCTTTAGTTAGGTCGTCTAGGACAGGTTTCTTTTCTTTTTTCTTTTTTTCCATTGAGAGAATTGACCAAAGTTTTTATAGTAAAATTAAATTCTCCCGGGTCGACACAATCCTTATCATACATATGCATTTTGGAGAATGCACTGCTCTTGTAAACAGCATCTAATTCGTTACTATTTAATTTGTATTTGCTTATTTTTCAGTGTTTTTTTTAATTATTACTGTGGGATGTTGCACGTGTCTTTCATCAACCAGTCGCTGTGGTTCCTCCAAGGGAGCTCGTCCATGAAAACTGACGTCATTCATAGCAATGCAGTCACACTCATGGCTCGGGAGTTTTCACTCTTCCTTACTAAAAGTTGGTGTCAGCGGCGTTGTGAAGTGGTAAAATCTTTTAGCGTGACTCAGGAGGACTCTTAGTGGTGAAATAAAATGCTTTGTGATTACGGACCCAGGTCATGAAGTCTTCTGTCCGCCTACATCCTGTACAAAATTGTTGACTTGCTGTGTCACAAAGAGGTTTTTCTTCCAACACAAATCATTTTCTGCACAGCCACAACACTTGTGCTCCTCAGTCAACCAGGTCATTTTCTAGTTTTTATGTGCACACCTGCTTTTATAGATTCTACCCAACTGTTGATTTTGGTCAACTACCTTTGATATCTCTCTAATAGGAGCCTTTTTTTTTTTTTAGTTGGAGCCTCGTTATTATCTCTTCACTTGCATGGTCTCCTCTTTATTCTTCATATTGACTCCACCTCTTTTGTGCGTGAACTAACATTTAAACAACACACAGCTGCCCAATCTGGGAACATAGCAGTTCTTTCAGCATTGATGTAAACCTACTCAAATTAAAGTTGAGACTTGTCACTTTAATGTAGCATCCGTTATTTTATGTCAAATTGAATGTGCTGAAGCACAGAGCCTGAAGAAATTGTCTAAATACAGTCTGGACTGTAAATAAAGAGTCTTTTGTTTTGACAAATTATATTTTCAGTCTCGACTGATTAAAATAGTGCAGCTGTCATTTTGAGCAGAATAAACTGGTTTTATTGGATGACAAGCTGTTTTATTGTTGTCACTTGCTGTTTTTTTCCCGTCCCCCCTTGTCTTAAACTGTGACTGTCAGAGCTCAGCTATCACTCAGAGAGACAATGACTGGATGTGTTGCTCCACATAAAGTACGTAACTGGGCACAGCAAAAGACTGACTGGGCTGCTGCTGACAGGTCGGCTTCAGTCAGAGGAAATAGCTGCAGACTGGTCTGCTTTTACTAAACAAAAAGCCAGGGTGCAGCTGATTGCACTTCACAGTGTTGCAGCTGCATGGAATTACCATATTGTTAATTGTTTGATACTTACTATCTTTACCATCCTTAACACAGTGGTAAATTGAGACCACTATAACCACACAATTACCAAAATTAAACTCTGGCACCGGGTATGTACACTTGCCCAAAGTGATGATCTGAATTGAACATTTGAATACAAACTGTCTTCTCATGAGCTGCCAGGAAATGCAGCATCCAGAGAAAGATACACTTTTTTTTTTTTTTGCTTCCTTCTTTCATATTCCTTTCATATAAAGCATCACAGACCAGAAGGATGACAAACATGATTTGACATGATTCTGGATTTTGAAGTCAAGGATGTTCAAACATTTACCTTTTGCTTGGAGCTGCCAACATAACTTTAAAAAGGATATTGAAAAGGGCAGACGATGTCATTTATTTGGTTATTTAAGTACTCTATCTCCAAAAGCTGCATTTTTTCCCTTCTATCATTAGAGAAGAAAAATGTATGAAAGCAACATCTACCAAATGCAAGAAACTATTAATATGTTTTTCCTGGTAATATACCACAGGTGGCATATTTACTCTCAGTAAGGCACATTTAGGTAATAAGCTCAGTAATGTGCAATGAACACAGCTACTGAATAATTCCGCTTGCTCTTTAGTATCTACATTTATAGATAATGATAGTGGTGATGTGTATATTTTTTTTGTGCGTATAGGACCAGCGTGTGTGAGAATAGTTTGTTATTGATCCTGCAGTGCTGATGCAGCTTTTTCTTAATGGTTTGAATAAGCTTACAAAGAAATCAGCTCAAAGTAGTGAAACACCCACCAGTCCACTCACACAGGTTTTACACTTCTGTTTCCTGATTGGACCTCTTCTCAAGGCTGAGTGGCTGTACAACTTCAATCTGACCTGAGGTCTAATCAGCCAGAGCTACTGAAAACAGCTGTGGGAGTGTGAAGTTGATTTATTGACCACATGTGAGACAACTGTAAAGCTACAGCTGAAACAATTTGTTTTGTAGGCCAACCCGGAAGTTAGCATCACCCTGGTTCCCTTGACTAAACAATGTGATTTTTACATTGGTCTTTGGATAACTGGAGAAAATGAACTGTGAAAAAAACAAAAGTTTATGATGTTTATATGTTTTGTTCAGCGGGATAATCTTCACTAATGAACACCACGTTTATGATTTTTGAAGCCTAAATGTAATCACCAGAAGTAAAAAGATAATGTTAGGCTATGAAAATACATATACAAAAGCCTTTCCTCTTACAAAATTGAAACACAACCAGGCTGTAAAGGTGGACTGGTGAGTAGAGCAGTTTTAATGTTCGCTGTGATGATGTTTACCGCCCCTGACAACCTCTGTAATCTCATTTAGTGACTGGCCTTTTTAAGAGACATAAAAGCTTAGAGAAATCAGGACTGGGGTTTTTACTGACATAATTTGTGTCATAGAATAAAACATGCTAACTAATTACAGAGTTTCAGGAATCATTCCTGCGGCACTCTATTCATAGAAAATTCATCGGTAACTGTTTTGATAATCTATTAATCATATTAGAAAATGTACCAAATTCCCTGGTTCCAGCTTCTTTTATTGCAGTTTTTTTTTTTTTACGTCATTGCAAACTGAATATTTTTGTAGTTTTGATAGTTGATCCGACAACATATGAAAACAACTGTTAGTTGGAACCCTGTGTACAGTACACACACTAAATCGTACTCAATTATTATTATTATATTATATACTATTGATGACTGAAGACACGTTTGTTTTTTCCCTGTTTATATTAAGGAACAGTGATCATGATCACTGTGAATCAGCATAAGTGAACATGCACCTTTAATTTGAAGCATCTCTTTTGTGATTCCACTTTCATCTGCCAGTCCTGAAAAGTTCATGATGCAATGTGACAAAACCCCATATCTCTGTTCTCCATGTGCCTCCATGTGACCAAAGCTTTGCCAGTGACACCCGTGTCCAGAGCATCCAGCTGCATCTCATTCTGCCCTGACCCTGCTGCTGTAGATGATCCACTGCTGGTGTGTATGTCCAGCAGGTCAATGAGCCACATGTGGCCTGTGCTCTTTTTCCTCGCTCCACTATCACAAAGCACCGTGCCTGCTTTCGCTATTTTTTTTATTCTGAATTATGCATTTCATTTGTTACAGACTTTGTCTTAAGACATACAGCAAAACTATTTTAAGATTACAACATTTTCTGACAAAATAAAGAAAAATACAGGTATTATAATTATACATTTAAAATTAGGGATGACAGAGAAATGTAGAGGCTCGCTCTCTTCCCTCCCTGGAGGCAAATGTTTTCCGTGTAGACGGGCCTGTTAGGTTCACATTCTCAGCAAAAGCAATATGAATGTGGATCATATGTTATGCTCTGTAACAATGCCTAAGGTACAAACAGAATAGTTTAGTCTAACAACTTGAGCCATTCAATATTATCGACTATACAATATACCCTCCCTTTATACCACTTACATTGCTGGCAGGAGGACAGTCTCCAAAGCTTTCAAACACTGTCAGTGAACAGTACTGTTGAATAAGAGGTATGGTCAGAAAACATGCAGCAAAGAGCTGTCTGACAGCCTACCATGACAGGATACTCACCTACTGGTAATATGTTATGTTACAGGATGTAGTGAGTATATGGCTTGTGGTGGGATCCAATTAGAGAGTTCAGACAGTGCTGTGGGCACCGAAGCTAAAGAAGGATGCTGCTTTCGGGGAAGTCATTTTGTTTTGGGCTGAACATGTGCTTTGTGATTCTCTTTGTTCCTTCTGTTAATATTAGCTATTACAGAGGTCTGTGATTTATCACTCGCAAGCTTTCAGTAGCTTGCTCCCCCCTTCGGAGTAACATGCCCAAAGGTTGAGAGAATATAATACTTATGGACCATGGATGCTTAGAACAAACATTAAAGATATTTTACTTTTCCTGAGTTTTATTTGAAGTGATCCTGATCCATAAGAAGATATATTTGTGGTTTTAAGAACCAAAAACCATCTCCTCTTTCAGGCTTCTCTCTGGAGCTATAGTAACAACAGGTCAGTGAGCCAATCAGAAGAGAGGCTGACTGTCTTCTGAGTGATTGAATAAAAATTACGGCTAGGTATTGCCACTGATTTACTGAATCAATTCAATTCCAATTCACAAAGGTCCCAGTTCAATTTGATTCCAGATTCGATATAAATTCAGTTAGAGATATTTAAGTTACAATATCAATTTGTCTTGGATATGAATGAGATTCTCAGAGAACTAATGCTGTAAATGGTTGCATTAATGCTTACATTACAAATGGACACATTAATGCACTTTCTCTTTAACATGACCAACAGTTTAGACTCAAGAAATAATAGATATAATGTGCGTTGTTAATTTACCCAGTGCACCGGCTACACTGTGTGTGAACAGGTACACATGGCTTCTTCTTCACATCTTACATACGGCTCTGCTTTCATCCAGCTCTGCACTGTCTTCAGTTTTTGAATCTGAAATGCAGCCACTCATCTGCCTTTGGATCTGTCATGTTTTTGTCTGTCACGTGCAGAGGTGTGGTGCTGTTTGTTTACGTGCCGGAGCGCACCTATGGTGTACGCGCACGGCTCATTTCAAAGGTTATGTAACCGCTGTTCCTACGATGACAAGTTTACACACATTTACTGACTTCGTGTCGAGCAAATGAAGCCACATTGTAAACATCCATTCAGTGGAGAAGCTGCAGTGCAGGCAGAGATCAGGTGAAGCTAACAGGCGAGGCTATGAAAACGTAGCTAAGCTTCACAGAACCTAGACCTGCTTTATAATCAAAAAAAGATATGGAAATCTCACTTTAAACAATACGGGACCTTCACTCTGTAAATCAGCTCCAAATGCAATCAAATCAAATACCCACCAAATAATTATTTGTTTAACAGTTGTCAGTCAAATTACTTATGCTGCTGTCAAGTTTGTTTATGTCAGGTTTGCTGTAGGCGACATGCGGCGTTAGCAACTCTTTTGGATGATGTTACATTAACTGATCAATCAACATAAGACACGAGTAGCTCTCAGCCACTTTCATTTCGTCAAAGTAGCTCTCAGGAGGAATAAAGGTTGGATTCCCCTGATCTGTTTTTACTGAAAATGCATGAAAAAGTGTCATTGCGAATTAAATTAGATCCACTGCCTGAAGATCACTGAACAATGCGCTCCCTGTTGAGTGAATTGTCCCGCTTAATTGGAAAGCCATATTGGATCTATGTGAAGGACTCCTGTTCACTTTTTTAGACTTTAATGGTTCTTTTTTGTGGATGTGCGGTCTAATGATGTTTTTTTTTTGTTGCCTCCTCAGTCACACTTCAGAAACAAGAATAATCCTATGTTCAGGAGAAAATGATACATTTTAGAGTAAGCTGACCTCTCTGGCCTCCCTTTTGTCACTCAACCCCTCGTAATGGCTTTCAGAAGAATACATACATGTAAGATGGAATTTTTTTTGTTGTAAAACAATCCCCTGATGTCTCACTCTGATTATTACCTGACTTGACCTTTTCATCCTCTGAAAAGATCAAGGTCTAGGTGGATATTGTATTAACCCTAGAAGGAAAGATAATAGCTTAAACCTGATAGGTCCTTGGAGTGGGTACCATATACGTAACTTACAATAATATCTGGGATCGTGAAGCACAGACACGGGGAGCCTGTTTCACGCTGGTTACTGTGATATTATAGTGGATCAAGCACGGTACTGAAATATTAAAGCCCATTTTTATCTACAGCTTCATGACAAAATGATTTATTGTCATTATCACCAAAACCAAAATACAAGTTTTTGCATATACTAAAGTCATGAGGGCCACAGTTAATGCTCCAGAGTAATCATAAGCATACACAAGCAGCTGCTAGCATCTTAAATCAGTAAATGATTCACTGTCGTTTTGTTGATTAGCAGAAGTTACAGTATGATTACTGTTGATATGGTTATGTCTTTTTAGTATTTCAACATTTCAAATATATTTTCCTCCCACTGCTAAAATGTGTGTTTGAAAGTAAAATAAAAAAAAAAACCCACTTCCTCTCTCTCCATGTTAATTTACAAGCGCAGCCAGAAGCTTTTCCAGGAGGTTGTAGATAATTAATCATGCAACACCCAATATGATTTTATCAACACATTTCAGACTGCTCCTTAGTAAAGGTCACAACTGCATTGCAGCAGAATGTAGTCTAATGCACAGTATTTTGTAAACAACATATTTGACCGTGCAGATTTAATATTCACATGAAAACACTATTTGAAACACGCTGAAAGGAATAGTCAATTAATCAGACGATCCAAATAAATAAAAAACAGAAGAAAACATTTGTTGGACCAAAGTTTTTCTAGTCCATACTCGTACAGCCATTTATCAAGCAAAATGAACAAACATTCTCCGGTTCCAGTCAGAAGAAAGTGAGAATTTTCGGCATTTCTCAGTTTTATATTATTATAAGATAAATATCTTTTGGTTTTTGAAGTGCTGGTCAAGCAAACAAGCAATTTGAAAATGTGGCCCTCAGCTCTCGTAAATGGTTATGGAGTTTTATTTTTTATTTTATATATTTTTTTCCTGACATTTTACAGACTAAATGAATAAAGTTAAACAATAATTAACAGATTCAAAAAGACTATTCCTGAATAATATATCTGTCTAATATATCTTAAACGGTTGTGGGCAAATTGGATTATCTCTATTATCAAATGTTGATCCCTCTATTTGCCTAAAGACAAAATTAAAGTGAAGACAGTTTGGTTAATGCATGTGTAGCACTGAGGCTCAACCAGAGATTGTTTCATCTTAGAGAAAGAGACACTAGTTTCTCTGTTGAATGAATGGTGGTGGATTTTCAGGTGTATGATGGAGTCAAGTCTGAAACATACAGTATATGTGGACTGTGAAGTTCACTTATGTGTGGCTTTGGGATGTGACATCAATATGACACTGATAAACTGTAACACTAAGACACAGTTAAGCTCTGATGACACAATGTGTATACACTTTACTAACTGTAAGGTCCATTTGGCTGGATCTTTACAGCGTGTAGTGATGTAACATAAATCCTCAATAGACAATTTTGTATAAGTTAATCAGCTTTTTCGTCATTAATTAAAGCACCGACTGTGACCACACGTGGATCAGGCAACAGTGTCCATGAGTGTGTTATGATGGAGCTGTGTGTGGTGTGCTGGCCTTACGAGGTTGACCTCCCTTACTTTGACCATTTCAGCCCAAAGCACTACAATATTTTCAACTTGGGGCCCATATGCAGCATCGGGATCTTAATTATTTTCTTAAAATTAGAGTGTTTCTGGACCTGCACTACAGTTCAATACAATTAGCAGACAAAAGAGACTTATCAACAGTTCAGAGTGCTCTGTATTGTAGATTAGTAGTGATGAAGGTTTGGTTTAGGAGGAGCTGTAGTGACAGGGCAGCGGCACAGGCAGCAGAGCAGGAAGCTGAACCAGGGTAGACGGCAGAGCAGTGGAGAGTGAGCTGGGTGAGGCAGGCAAACTCAGGAAGACAGACATAGTTAAACCTGAGGCGCAGGCAGAGAAGAGTTAAACCGCACTCAAAAAACAACACTGCAATAGTCAGGCAAAAAAACTTTGTAGTTGGCTGTAGCGTTAAAACATGTCGGCGAACTGAACGATGTAGCAAAGACTGGAGTGAAGAGCCGGGGTTTAAATACTGCAGGCGCTTGTCTGGTTGATGAGGTGATGAGTCACAAGTGCGCAAGTGGATTGGCGGGAGAAGGAACTGGATAGCCACGGCCAGACACACACACACACACACACACACACACACAAGGGAGAAACAAGAAACACAAAGGAGAGGAGCGGGGGAGAAAAGTAGCTGAAACACTAGGAAGAGGGTAGCAGAGGCTCAGCTGATACCATGACAAGTGTACTTAATACAGCCGAGTCTGAACCATTTGCCCATTAAATCTTAAATATAACACTTGCAAATTCTGCAAAATTACCATGAAGTTGATCTCATAATACAACTAGTATTTGGAGCAGCCATGGGCTAAATAGATTTTATGAACTTAGAATTAGAAAAAACCTCTAAACCTCTAACATCTAAAATTAAAAAAATTAAAAGATTAAAAGATTGTTTATTCCATAGTTAATGAAACCTAACACACACACACACACACACACACACACACACACACACAAACTCTCTCTCTCTCTCTCTCACACACACACACACACACCCAAAACAAACAGGATACTATTTATATTGCTTGCAGGGTCTGTCTCCATCAATATGGCTACAGCACAACACATATCTGTGACTTACAGACATTGACAGGAGCCGGCGCTATCAGAACGGGGTGAAATGAATAAAACAAACATAAAAGCAGCACGATAAGATAAGACTAACGTTTGCAAGTGTCGTTCCCAGTGACCTGGAAAGTAATTACAAATGTGTTATCGATCAATCAAAAAAAAAAAAACACCAGGGACTGTCTGGGTAAAAAATGGAATCATTCAATTTCAGAGTTGATTAGTGCTCATTCAGTTTGCTTGTAGCTACACAGTGGCATAAAATCACCACTGTATGGTCATTTGTATGTAGCAATATGACCTGACTGAGGCAGCATGAGTACTGTTTCGCAATAACATAATTCAGTCTATGAGTTACTGTATTGAGCTCGACAGTGAACCAAAGCACTGTGGGGTGATGCTGGGGTTTGTTGTGTGTAAATGAAGACCGAAGCAGGGATGGGTGAATTTGTTTAAGGGCGACTTTAAGGTCCACGGTGATGTTTGTTCATCATATGTAAACTGAAAGGCGCAGTACGTCAGATCAGAGGGGGCAGTACAGAAGCCGATTTTTAGCAGCAAGCACACAGTAGTGTTGAGCTAGCATGCTGGATGGCTTCACTGACGTGTCACTCAGAATATAAAAGCACCCATTTCAATTCTTCACCACCTCTACCCCCCCCCCCGCTCCTAGGACCCCGAGGGGCATCCTAATCTAGGGCACCCATCTTGTCTTCTGCCCATGTAGAGGAGAACACTTTCCAATGCGATGGTCAAAGCATGATGATGAAACGGCTAGACCGTCCAAACCGGGGAGTATTTTCGGGGTTACACGCCAAATGTGACGTCACGAGTTGTGATGCATCGGCCCACATGACTCCATGTCTTGGCCAATGGCCTGCCAGCCTTGAATCTTGTCTTAGTGATATGGGGATATAATATTTCAATTTCATTTTGCTAATCTTTTGTAAAGAGCTGAAGTGGTCGACTGTTTGGAGCTGTCAAAGGTAAAGACTTTCTAAATAATCATGGATGTTGAGTTTTTAATTCTGTGCTAAAGGGGTTTTCGGGCAGTGAAGATCTTATTCCAGGTTCCTTCTGCTTGCTAATTATTTGTACGTACATGCAGTGTGACATCTTTACGGGGAGAAATAATCAGATCAGACGACAAATTTAAAGTTTTCCGGTGAATCGCCCTGATTGGATGAGATGTTATGTCTGACATAGTTATTATAGAAGTATGGTTTCATGATTACTAACAGAAATCACAGCTTTGTTGTTGACCCGCTGTTTATTGTCTATCTGCATCTAGATTGCATGTTATTGATTGTTCTCTCTGTTTTGCTACCATGAATTGCTCTCAGTTAACATGAAATAATAATTACCTGCTTAAAATTATGTTGTGCAGGCAGATGTGTGTGTGGAGTTTTAATGTGTGGGTGTGTGCTGTAGATTTACTTTGAACGATTGTGCATTTAACTTCATAATGCAGCTGCGAAACTGAAGCATTTGTATTGATAAGGAAATAGAAAACACACTTTACCATTAGCTTCGTCTATATCGTGATGTAATGAGTTCGTAACCGCTAACGATTATCGACAGCGTGTAGAAAACAAGCATCGTCTTCCCATTGTATTTTCTTTTGGTCAGAGTAGAGAAAAAAGGAAACTGTCAGCTAACATTATTAGCACACACACACACACACACACACACACACACACATACACACACACACACACACACACACACACACACACACAAGAATAAACTATATTAGCCCTCCAAGCTAATGCTAGGTGGCAGAGGAACAATGCAAGGGGCCGTCAGCTTTAGACTGAGATCTCAACCAGGCTGACTGATTAGAGATGACAGGTCTACAGCCCGCTTTTGGGGCAAATGGGAGGGTCTGGCAGGATAGTGGTGGCTGCTTGCAGACAGTACTGCTGTAACAAAAGGCCTCTCAGCACGTGTGTCTGCGGATATATTCAACCCTTCCCTTTCTGCTCTTCCAACGACTCATTTTCAAAAAATCCATCAGGGCTTGTTAGAGGCTTGGAGACCATTTAGAAATTTTAGAAAGTGCTCTCCCACAGAGGCAAGGTGCTAATAGGCCACAGTAGCTAGCAGGTGATGTTTAATCCAAACAAAAGGATGACTGCTCTTGTTCAAAGTTATCATCTCAAAGATGTTCTTGGCAAGAAAATGCACTTAATTGGCCCTCTGCTATATTTAGAAGCTCTGCACGCTCTGCTGATCAGGAGGCAGCAAAGCCAAGACATTTACCACCGTCATAACTGTTATAACATTTGTGTAGGCTTCATGAGGTCAGGGATACTCTGAATACTATCAAATAAAGTGGAAAAGTAAGAGAGTGTTATATAAAAAAAGGTCTCACTGTTTCACCAGTAGAGAGACCAATATGATCAAAGTTGCATGGATAAGATGAGGGCTTTCGTCTACATGTCTGCTGCCTGACTGTTGAATCCATAAATTTAAACTCAGTAACAGCATATTAGTGACTAACAACGGTAATGCGATGGATATGTGTAGTAACGTGCAGCATTAAACAGAGTGCAAAGGGGTGATTTGACAGACGGCATATTCACCGGGAAACCTTCAGAAACAGATATGGAGCCAGTGCAGTCTATTGTGTGTTTGATGGTGCATATTTTATACCGTTGTTGCATTTGTTCTTGTGTCAATTCCTATTTTATTTTTTTAAACTGTGCAACGAAAACAATCCATTGACTTAATGTCGATACAACATGCACGCCATCATCAGTAATGCAGGGTTCAAATTTATTTCAGCACATCAAAATTTATGCAGCTGATTCATTTACACAACATGTAGGCTGCTTTAATTGTGCGGCTTTTGTCATTTGGGGTTTACTTTATTCCTATTCCTGCCTGACATCAAGGTTTATGCTGCTGCGGCTGTACCTTCAATGTATGTCAAAGGATAATTGCATCCCTAAAGCCCTGGTTGTCCTTGGAAACGCCATGAATGGACACCGGGAGTGATGAATTGAACATTCAGTGCTCCCTCTGAAGTATCAGCAAAGACACTTATCAGTTAAACATACATATGTGTGTGTGTGTGTGTGTGTGTGTGAGTGTGTGTTAGTGTGTGTGTGTGTGTGTGTGTGTGTGAGTGTGTGTGTGTGTGCATGGTTTAAATATAACACAAGTAGAACACAGGGGAAGAAACTGATTGTGCCAAGTATATTGACTTATATCATGACATTACTGATCTTTTCCAAACAAATAATTTGACTGTCTTCCATCACCTCCACCCTTAAAATATTCCTAATCCAATGATTCACTGGTTGTAGATGTTCTCTGACTCATCACTGCTAAAATCTTTGGTTAAAAATAAGCAGAGCAGCACCACATTAAATAGGTTAGAAAATCTGTGTCACCCTGATGAGCCTTAGTTGAAACTGTCAGTTGTCCATCAGCTGTCGAAGACAAAGCGCCCGCTTCACCTGACTGACCGGGATAATGCCAGAGATTTAGTCATAATTTCTTCTTCGAATCGTAGATGTTTTTACTGAAGCAATGGCTGCAAATTATGTTTGGAAGAAACAAATGAATCACATGTGGAATGCCAGAGCCTCATCCACCAGTACGGTTAGAGCACTACAAGCAAACACATCATTTCAAAACTGTCCTTTTGTTTGTTTTTTCCACATACGTCAGTGTTTACTCACTAACTATAAATACCCATTTACATTTTGTCGCATTTGGTTTTTTGTTTGTTTGTTTTTTATTTTTTATTTTTTCCTTTATTTGGAATCAGCAACAGTAGTCTCCATTGTTAATTCCTTTTACAGAGTGACGTCTTTTCAGTTCCACTGTGTTAAAAAAAACACCAATAAAAATAAATACATAAAATAATTTAATAAACAAGCTTAAACAAAAAAAGAGCATTTCAGGGAAATATACATTTTCCATTCCTTCCTCCAACTTCTCCGCTTCAGCTCTTAGTCATGTCTACATTTTGTGAAATATGCTTATTTGCTTTCTTGCTGGGAGTCAGGCGAGATGATTGATACCACTTATATCTGTACATTCAATACTAAGGCAGCCCGCTGACAGTTAGCTCAGCATGAAGACTAGAAGCAGGAGGAAATAACAATTCTGGCTTTGTCCAAAGGAAACAACAGACACCTACCAGCACCTCTAAAACGAACTAATCGCCATGTTATATCCTGTTCGGTTAATTAGCACAAAAACTGAAGTGTAAAAATGCCTAGTTGTAGTTTATCTGGGGAATATGTGCCTGACTGTGTCTTGGATGGGTGCAGGACCTTGCATCTTCTTGTCACCGTGAGGCTGCCAGGCAACCAGTGGAGAATCCAGGAAGTTACGGCATACCGCTCTCTTAAAATGTTGAACTACAGTACTGTGCAAAAGCTTTAGGCAGATAGTTCTCTGCAGTTTAGATTTTTACCCATCACGCAGCACTATCAGTGATGCATCTGACCAGTCATTCTCCAGCATGACAACAACCCCACACACAGCCAAAGTCTTGAATAACTACTTTCAATGACAAGAAGAATAAAGAGTTCTGCAACAGATGGTCTGGCCCCCACAGAGCCCTGATCTCAACATCATAGAGTCAGTCTGGGATCACATGAAGAGACAGGAGACACTGAGACAGCCTGAATCCACAGAAGAAACTGAGCAGAATTATATCTTTGAGAACGGGAGTTTTTAAAGGATAAGGTTGTCACACCAAAAATGTTTTATTTTCATTGATTTTCAACTTTTAATAGATATCCCATAGAACCCATTCCCAACACAAGGGAGGCAAACAAAACAGCAACACTCCAAAGCAAACAGCAAACTCCACAGTAAACGGACAACAGACGCTGCTGTATACAAAAATGTGAATATATACAACACATACAGAAGAAAAAAATCAACCATTGCGTACCAGGGATAAGCAAACAAATCAGATTCTCTGCAGGAGAGAATGCAAAGGTTTCCAGAGGCTCCAGAATTTGTCCGAGTTATGATTGTAATCATGGGTCAGTTTCTGTGGGAGAAAAGCCGATATCTCTGATATACACGTCATTGTCAACATTAAAATTGTCTGTGATATGAAAACACTTAGAGCAGTTGTATGTTGTTTGAGGATTGCAAAGTATTTAGTAATTTTTCAAACAGGAAGGAAAAAAAAATGCAGAAATACCGTTAATAATAGTTTAGTGCGTCACTAAGAGCGGCAGATTGTGTAAACATGAAGGAAATGATAATACTGCCATAAGTTTCAGGAAACAATACCCCCAGAGCATGCACACAAATGCTCCCAGTAAGAACAGCATTAATAGTTGCGCAGTTACTCAGTTTTTCTCTTCAGAAGTTTCCTGAAGTGATGAGTGATCAGTGCAGAGCCATGGCTGGACAGTGTCAGCAACGTTATCTGACACATGAGCTTGTTAGCACCTTTGCTTCTCAACACATCCTGCTGTCTGTCGCTTTTAACCAAACACACTACCATCATTAGCCCCCGGAGCAAGTCCGACACATTTATACAGATAGGTTTTTGTTGTTTTTGTTTTTGTTGTTTTGTCACCACAAAAAGTTTTTTTCACTGCTCTCTAGGTTTTCATGAGCTGATTCATAAAAATAACATCAGCAAGAGGTGCAAAAAGCACTAAGCCTCAAAGTCCACGCACCACATTGTTTGATTTGTTTGTGAGTAATTTGTGTTGACACCACATCTATCACTGCGCAGTGTCCAAACTAATTTGAATTATTTGTGAAATCAGGAGCAGGTAGGGAACCGTTTTTTCTTTGTCTTTTCCTCCTGACGAATACCAGTTGTGCAAATTGTTCAAATATATTTGAACAATTTGAATATTTGAATATATATCCTGTATATATATGTATATATAAGACATTTTTCAAAACTCTTCCATGCCTGACTGACATTTGTATAGGAGTCAGAATCAGAGAAAGACATACCCAGTGCTAAGAGAGTTGCACAAATACCCAAAGCGCACATGAAGGCACTGCAGGAGGTCATTAGAGCCGCTGAATACAGACCATCAGTGGAGACTCTTATACATTTACTGCTAAAGCGGTGACGCAGCTGCTTCTTCCTTCTTGATCGTCATGTGTTTCCAAGGCTGAAGCAGATAGCAAATGATCCACCAGACCTTATTTAAATGATGTAATGTAACAATGACCTGGAATTGTTGATGTCAGAAACCAGGTGGCTTTAAGATCCAACTGTGACAGTGATAATCAAAAACAGCCTGCAGCGTTCATTTTCTAATTACTTTTTAAAAACCAGCTACACATTCTTCAAAAACTGAAAAAAAGCCAACAAGCAGACTCTCTACATGATCTGCAAACAATCACAAGTCACACACAGTGAAAATATGGGCCCTGTCCACCATGTTTAGTTTGTGTGGGTAGCAGAGAGACACATTCACAATGCATCTTACTGTACACTTAGGCAGGTGCATCCATATTGTTATAATTGTACAGATAATTAATTCATAAAGCTCCGGATGGAAAGAATACTGGAGAAGGGGACTCAAGTAATTCAGGCTTCATCGCTTCTCCTCGCTGTCCTGGATGTTCAGATCGGAATTTTCTATCTTGAATTTTTGCATCTGAATTTGACTTTTAATGTTTTTGGGGTTGTCTCTCCATCCCATTCTCGTGAGCAAGATATCTCAGTTATGAACTGATTAGATTTTGGCGGGGAAAGGTCAAAGCTCAAGGTCACGGTGACCTCACAAATCATGTTTCCGGCCATAGCTGGCAAATTAATGCTCTAATTATGACACAATTTGACACAAATGTCTATAAGGATAAAATGAAGTGATGACATTTTATATCCAAATGGTCAATGGTAAACTTCACTGTGACATCATAATGTTCTGCAAGAACACTTCTGGCTATTATTCAATGCTGTAGCTCAGGAAGGAGACATAATGACCATATTTCCTGTAACTTGGCTGGTTGGTGGAGGCGTACAACTGTGAGACGGTGATTCTAGTTACGACTCAACTGTGTGTGATTGAAATAGAGCAAGGACATAGCTTTTGAATATCACATTAAAGGTGCACTATGCATTCCTGCATGACGTCACTTCTGTTGACGTTCGAAGTAAATACCAAACAAAACAGTGCAAGCCCCCCCCCCATGTTTGCATCGGACTGGAAGCCCTTCTGCCGGCGGAGAATCGATTCCCCAATATAAATGCGGGTCTTCGTTCGTTCCTTCTCCATTTCTCTCCTCCTCGCCATATATTCATCCGAACGTCTTTTCTTTGGTTGTGTCTGTGCCTCGGCCATTTCCCAAAATATATCGTTGAGTCGTTAGACCTAGTTCACGGCGCCGTCCAGCTTTCTACTCTCAGATACTCACGATACTCTATCAACTCTGCTCA
>NW_019525242.1:1377267-1402914 GCF_002814215.2 Seriola lalandi dorsalis | reverse complement strand
GTAAATACCAAACAAAACAGAGCAAGCTCGCCCCTCCCCCCCATGTTTGCATCGGACTGGAAACCCTTCTGCCTGCGGAGTTCTCGCCACCTTTGAATCAATTCCCCAATATAAATGCGGGTCTTCCTTCGTTCCTTCTCTTTTCTTTGGTCATGTCTGTGCCTTGGCCATTTCCCAAAATATATCGTTGAGTCGTTAGATCTAGTTCACAGCGCCATCCAGCTATCTACTCTCAGATACTCATGCTACTCTATCAACTCTGCTCACTGCCCCCCCCATATGTGCACGCGCACTAACCCCCACCCCCTCCCCCAACCATCTTGTCGGTGATTGGCTGGAACGTGGTTTGTTATGTTTTAGGGCACAGCCTGTGCCCCCAGTGTTTGTTTGCTGTTTGTGACGCCTGTGTTGTTTCACAGTGTATTCAGGGGGCAGGCAGCTAGCGGATCAAGGGGCGATGCCTATGATTTGAGACAAAAATAAAATCGCGCTGAAACCACGCAGGCAGGAATGCATAGTGCACCTTTAATTCTCTATCTGACTTTGAGAACCTTTAATGTTTACAAGCGGGAAAATTTTTCAAAATGCAGAATGTTGAAATTAACATTTCACCAAGTGAAATTCAGAAGTCGTGAATTCAGAAAGTTGCTTTTCAAAGTCAAATACTTCAGGAATAAATCCAGTGGCATTTAAATGTCAACACTAAATATTCAGCAGTGATTAAATTTCAAAATTTGGTATTCAGTTGCTGATCAAAATTCAAATCTGTTGAGTGTTTGTTGGGCACTGTCTCGCCAATATGATAGATCTAATATTTTTCTTTCTAATTGGATAATATTTTTGTTTCTAATGACATGGACTGCAGCCTGCATTTTAAGGTACAGAGGAGGTCGGGGTTTTATTTCTTTTTTCCTTGCATGGGCACAAAACAACAATAGCCTCAGGTTGTGTCTGAGTGAAAATTCGAATTAGTTCGTACAAGCAACTGAAACCACCAGAACAGCCCAGCGTTAGTCTACAGAGGAAGTGATTGGAGAGAACACCTGAGGCCATTTGATATCACTTGGAAACTGAATGATAAACTTGTGCAGGTAATGAACAGCAGAGAGTCTACAGGGTGGCTGAGGGCAGCAGGGAGCAGATCTGTTGATGACTTGAAATTAACATTTTGGTGAAATGACAATAGCCACAGGTTCATCAGCAGAGACCGCACCCCCCCCCCCCCCCCCCCCCCCCACTTCTTTCTGGGGCTACACACATTCCAGTTTTTCAAACTGTGAGATATTGCACATTCCCCCTTTTTCACATTTTTATTGTAAATATTTTATTGTTCATTTTCTTTCATTTATATTTAAGCTATCCCACCTGCTGTACTCGCTTTGCTTTATCTCTCTTTATATTTTTTTCTTCTTCTATGTTTAATGCACTGAAACACCAAAACAAATTCCTCTTATGTGAAAACCTACTTGGCAATATAACTGATTCTGATTCTGAAAAAAACCCCAAAAAACACTGGGTCATTTCTTATAACTTATTCTGAACAAAAAGTAACCTTCACTTTTTCGGCACAGCCAGACTGACTGTCCTGTTTGCCTTTGCCTTGGTAGCAAAGGCAAAGGGAGGCAAAGTAATCTGACAGACTGTAATGAAGGCACTGCAGGAAAACTTTAGTGTCTGACTCATGGAAAAGAGCCTTTTACTGTCGAGGACTTTGCCACTAAGTGTTCTGCAAGTCATCATGATGCACCTTTACGTGAACATTATTGCAAAGGCAGATTCGTGTCCAGTAGTTTAGTCGATGCATTCATTACCATCATTTAGTTTAGTCTCTGCTACAGTCATTTCTGACAAATGATTTGCATAGTTGTCTTCCTGCAGTGGTCAGTATTTTGACTTGCAATCCACATGATCATCTTGTTGTGTTGTGGTCTCTAATAAGAAATAAAACAAATGTCTGTTTTTGATTTTTATATTTTCTTTTTCAATTTTAACAAATAGATTTAAAAAAAAAAATAGCTGGTGGAAGTGAATCTAATTACACTTGCTTATCACCAGGTTTTCCTCTGCACAGTCATGTATCATTCATGGGGCAAACATTGTGTGGGGACCTCATAAAAGTGATGCCTTGCTGTGTCAACTTTGCAGACACGCCACTATTTTATTTTTAGTCCAAATTCTTTGGCTAAAGTATCAGCAGCAGCAGGAGATGTTATGACCTGTAAGGCTCCTGAAATACAAGTGACCACAATGTTCTTTTGGAATATAAGCATTTAGAGAAGCTTTTATTTTATTATATGCGCAAAGACATGGAAAATACATGCTGTCAAGAGCTAATGAACAGTTACCGTATGCATTAATTAAAGAGCCAGCACTTAAAATCCTTGAAGGCCTCATGTGGTGTTCAAGTAACATGGTAAGATTAGAAACTAACCATTTTGTGAGTCTGACGGCTTGAATATAGATGAGGCAACCTGTGTTCTTCAGAAGTTTGCATCATCCAGTATGTTTAGCCTGTTGAAATATGTAAGTATACACATATGAATAATAGTGTTAATGTGTTTTTGTATGATGTTGCGTTTGGCAGGTGACTGGCTGGCTGGAATACCACCCTTCTCCTTCTCCTTCTGAGGACATCTCATTCCAGGACCGGTCTTACCCCCTCCCCCCCAGCATGGAGCCCACCAAAGTCCAGTCAGAGGGTGGCCTCAATGTCACCCTCACCATCCGCCTCCTCATGCATGGAAAAGTAGGCAGGCACAGAGTCTTATACTGGCTGTGTGAGAACTAACATATGGGGAATTTATCTTCATTTTCAGGGGCCTTTAAGTTGTTAATGATCTTTTAAACAATCCGTTGGACTAGCTGGGAATAAAACATGGCACCTTTGGTGTTTAGGATGAAGGAGCTGGCTCTACTGCTTCCAGTAGAGCTTTTCAGTCTCTTCAACATTTACATCAGCGGTTCCCAACCTTTCCCAAAACCCGCGGCCCATCTAAAAATCTCAAAAATGTTGGCAGCCCACATCCAACCTCATAACAATACGGAAGCCAAACAATGCCTCCTCAAACATTTTTCATTCTAATGATAATGATCAAACATTTAGGATTGAACTGAAAGCAGGGAAAACATGTAGGAAGCTCAATTTTTCTATTTAGTTTGACAGTGGGGGATCACTGTTCAATGCACCATCTGTCTCTTCACTCTCTTTCCTTTTCATTTTTCCTGTTGCTGACCAGCTGTCCACTTTGACCGTCCAGTTTTTGCCTTGGATGTGATCTTTTAGCGCGCCATCAGGCTGAGATAGAAAACAAGTATACGGCGTGATCCGGCTGGTGACAACATAAAAGTTCCTATCATTGGTTTATCACAGTTACAAGCCTCAATATGAGAAAAAAAAAAAACAAAAAAACTTGCAATACTTTCACGGTCCACAGTGAAACTGGCTTAGACTGTATGATTGCAATTTTACAGAGGTGGCACATTGGCGCTCTCTGCTCTTCATTAAGTTGCAGCACTTGTATTTAGCTTTCTTATGTCCATTCAGTAAAGTCCTTCACTTTACTGAAAGGTTATTTGGAGCCCTTACAAGTAAAAACTCAAGAACTTAAGGAGTGATGGGCTTCCTCTGCAGTGTTCCTCTGCTTTCGACTCTGCTCAGGGTTTTTTCATATTTCTCAGGGTGTAGTCTATAACCTTTAAGTGGGCACCAACATCTTGCCCATGCTTTTTTTTCAGGCACTTATGTGTAGTGCTCTCTCATCTCATCTCATCTCAACCCATACTCTTTAAGAGGTTGTCAGAGTTAGTGTGTGTATGTGTGTGTGTGTGTATTGGCCTGCTTGTTTGAGATCATTCATGCTTGGTTCAGGTGGGGACTATGGCAGCGTGACCCGCATCTGTCCTCCACAGCAGAAACTGAGCGGATATTGGGTGAGCATGGTGTGGGCGCAGGTACCCTGCCAGCACCATCCCTTCGCACTTCACCCCCGCTCATTCAAATGGGCTGTAGACTGCTCCCCAGACATGTTTCTACCAGACTCGCCCAAAGCGCCTGCCTGCCGCTTCCACTCCTCCACACTTCTGTTTTGATGTCCAGGACATCTGAAAGATTTTGTGGTGGACTCGGTGGTGTGACAAGTGTTTCTAACTTCCCCTTTTATCTAAGTAGAACTGGTTAGCACAGGACATACAGGATACATCCACACTGAGTACACCCATGTGAAATATTACAAAAATGTAGTTTACAGTTATTTACAACTACTGTAAACTGTACCATCTTATAATAATTGTATTGTTTTTAAATTTAAATGTAAGGTATTTGATCTTATGCATATTTAAAACCTCAATGCAACAACAGTGATTGCCCCTGTGGCTCAGCCTGGGTTGTGTCTAATGCAACATAGCTCCACACGGTGAGGAACTGCCAGAACAAGACAGAAATCAGACTGTGAGACTTCATCAAGATGGGAGGGGGAACAAGAGGATCAGTGGGCTACTGAACATGAGCTGAAAGAGAGTTGCAGCAGTGGTTAGGGGGTACAGGAAGAGCCATACTACCAATAACAAATAGGCCCAGTGGCCGTAGTCGAAAAATGATGCAACGTACACTTCACTATTTACACAACTGTGCTTTGAAGAGCAGACTGCTTCTAATTTAGCCCAAGTGTGAAGGACACCGCATGACGTCAACCTGCAGGGACAACATCCAAAAAGAAAAACCATTGCTCACTGACAAACTGCAAGATTAAACTTTGCATGTTTGAAAAGAGGCCTGATGAATTTTGGCAGCACATTCTTTGGTCAGATGAAACCAAATACAGCGTGTTCGGCGTGGACTTGGACAGGATCACCACAGTGACTGCATTGTGCCCACAGTGACACATGGAGGCGGGAATGTGCTGATACGGGGCTGCACGAGTGCGAACGGTGTAGAGGAGATGACATTTATAGATGGTCCACAAATACTGAATGAAAGGAAGACTCCCAGTCTCACGATGCTCGGCAGGAGAGGAAGATGCTGGACGACAATGATCCCAAACACACTGCAAAAGAAGAAAGAAGTGAAAACTTTGATCTGACCATAGTCTGTCCTCTGACTCGAAACCAATAGAAGAAACCCTCTGAGCTATTTTAAAGCAGAAGGGGGAGAAACAAACTCCAGCAAAGAGCAACTGAAAAGAATCATCTGTGAGGAAAGACAGAACATCTCTCCAGAGTTGTGTAAGACTGCAATCATCCATGTCCAGGAGGATCGAATCTGTCATCAAAAAAAACAAAAAGTGGACATACAAAATATTAAAAAGTAAAAGAATGGAATCTCACTGATGAAGCGTGTATGGACTTTTGATGCAGATGGTGGTTAAATATCAGTTTGGTTGTAGCTGTTTGTGAAACAGGAGTCCTCCTTAAGTTTTCCTGTGTTTTCCCAGGTTTTGGTTGTGTGTTGAAAAATAACTTCAGCAGCAAAAAAGTGCGTCGCACGAGTGATGCCTCTTTGTTTAAGGACCTTGAACAAAGAATATTTTAGAGTAACAACCAGGCATCTGTACTGTGAGGCTTTACATACTGTAGTGCTTGATAGATATAAATGGATGGTTAGGGGGCAAAAGCTGGCTCTGAACAACAACTGGCCTGCAGCTTCAACATCACAATGGATGTGACCCTCACAGTAACAGAGGAGACGTCAGGGACTGTTGCCGCTGGCAGCCAGCGCTGCCCCTCTGCTCCCTCTGCACTGTGCCACGCCAAGCTCATGAAGACTAATTACATGCATATGAAAAGCGTGGCCCTCGACACCGCCATGTAGCTCAGCGTCCTCTGGATGTCCCTGTACTGTTCTACACCTTATCACCAGTGAGCAGTTTTAATACTGTACATTTATGCAGGAGATTCTTTAAGGTGATTGTTTTCTCTTTTTCGTGCTTTATTGCAGGAGGTCGGAAGTATAATTGGAAAGGTATGTCTATTTATTCGCTCACACATGTTTATGTCCATACTCATACTCATACCATGCTTGGGTTATTTTTGGATTACTGATTTGCTTTTTTTTCCAGAAAGGGGAGACAGTAAAAAAGATGCGAGAAGAGGTGAGTTTCAGTATTTAGAGGCATCTTTAATTTATTAGATATCACAAAGAAATAATAAAAAAGTAAATAAGCAATACAAAATATCTTGAAATGAATGACAAACTCATGACACAGACTCAGATTTGGTCCAGATGTATTCCAGGATTAAGGTCTCACATCGCCTATATATAATGACTCCATGTGTTGTTTCTCCAGAGTGGAGCACGAATCAATATTTCCGAAGGCAACTGTCCGGAGAGGATCGTCACCATCACCGGACCAACAGACACCATCTTCAAGGCTTTCGCCATGATTGCCTACAAATTTGAGGAGGTAGATGATTAGTGGCAGCATTTAGTCTGTATCATGTAAAATATGCACAGTATGGTGAACTTTAACAAGCTGACATTTTTAGCTCATGAGACACATGCACTGATGAAGTCCAATAGGATTTCCAGACCTTTGTTTGCACTGTGTCTGCGCAGACAAAGACTCCAGACAGCCGGGGGTTTATTTGTGTTGTCTTAGATCAGTGTTAACTGTCATTTCATTTCCAACAGTTATTCTGCAAGCTTTGCCGTCTCAATTTGAAATAACTGACACCGGGATCTGCCTGTGTATTAACAGACCGCAACTTAGCTTGTATAATATTTCCATTTTATATCTAGTTGTTGTCGTAAATAAAAATTTCTTCATGAGATTTTTCTCATAGGGCAAAGACATGCATAAGACTCACAGTACGTCTTTGTGACAGTTATCTGTATCACTTGGTTGTAATAGCTGAATTTAAATCATCTTCTTTTCAGCTATCTCTCCCTCAGATCTGACGTCTTTGATGTCACTCATCTAATTGAGTCACTCATCCACTGGGGCTGGGACTTGTAAGATGAGACCCACTGCTGTGTCCGCTGTGACCGGTGTAACATGTGCTCGACCTGACCGCAACGCTCGTTATTTACAGGGAAACCTTGCTGCTCTCCTCGGGCACATTGAGAAAAATATTACCCTTGCAAAATAAACATTACATGTTCTCATTTTTTCAGGACATAATAAATTCCATGAGCAACAGCCCAGCGACCAGCAAGCCCCCCGTCACCTTAAGGCTTGTAGTGCCAGCCAGCCAGTGTGGCTCCCTCATAGGAAAAGGAGGCTCCAAAATAAAAGAAATGAGAGAGGTATGATATGGACTTTTTCATGGATAACTTATCAATTACTATACAGATGTAAGAGTCTGACTTTTTCCAGTTTAACCTTGTTTCTTTATGAAAGACAAACAGAACATGTAGTGCAGCCAAATGGTTTTGGTGACACTACTATGTTCTCTTTGACCATTCAACTCTGGGTGAAAACACTTTGACATTCTTATTTGCTTTTTCAGCCAATCAGGACGGACTAACTGGCCGCACTCACTAAAAGATATTTATATGTCTGTCATAAGCTGTGACTTGAGAGGTGGCAGGGTGACATGGTTGGAGGGCTCCAGCAGGAGTGCGACTACAGTGCGTAACCTAACCTTTGTTCTGTGTCACACAGGTGTTGTCCTCGAACGGGATCTAAAAGCTTAAGGGTGCAAAGTCAGATATGTGCTCCAGCTATGGGAGGCTTAAGGAGCACACACAAAACACACATTTGAATCAACAGGCTACGCAGACGGGTGGCAACATCTGCAGTCTATAATCAAGACTGAAGCCCCATTCAGACTGCATTTATTTCTCTAGGGGAGTTGGGGTGATTTTAACATGACAAGCTGCTGGTCAACGGTTTTCATCCCATACAGAGGATACATGTGGGTCATGTTTCACCACCACCCCAGTAATAATTATAGCCGCCATTTCCTTTTTTTTTTTTTTGGGTGAACCCACTAGTCCTCCGGTAATTTAAATCCAGCCTGGAGCAACATTCTTATATTTTAAAGTGGATCTCCGAGGTTTTTCTCTGTGAAGAACCGCCGGTCCATTTATTTATTTATTTTTTTTTTATCTGCTCAGTGTTAACTTTTACTTTTGTGTGAAGGTGGAAAAAGTCAAAATTGTTTCTGCTACTCCGATAGATGGAAACATCTAATACACAGGCCTATTTCAGAACCAATATGATGGCAGTATTAATTAAAGCTATCAGCAGAGCAAGCCCCCATAAATGTGCCGTTGTAATATCAGCTACAGGGAGGCACTGGTATTCTACTGTGAGCCACATTTTTTTTAGCCTATATTTGCTCACAGTTTCAGAAATTGGCTCCATTAAAAGTATCCTGAATTAACTGTTAGCAACTCTTGTTTGCAATGTGCCCATTGATGTCCAAGCAACTAGCACTGAATTACTTTGATAAAGAAGAAAACTGAAGAACCTGATGATTCTGAGGCAAGTTCAGAGCCACCTTTTTTTCTGTGATTTCTAAGCACATTTATGTACGTTTATTTGGGGCGAACGTCTGAGATAATGATGTCCTCAGGAAGTGTATATCACACTGAATGATATTAATAACTGTCTCATGTCTGCGTGTGAAGATTTGACTGAGTGATGACTCTCAGAAGGAGCAGGATTTTTGACTCAAATTTACCTCACACATCTGCTCCCTCACGTCTCCCATGCCTCTTTCGGCTTTTTCCTGGTGAATGTCCATACCTGTTACACACCACATCCAGTAATTCACCAATGGTTAAAATGCTATCCTGAACAATTTGTTAAATTACCGAAGAGCCCACTGAATTTTTCATTCCCCAGCTCCCCCTGTGCTGTTAATCCTGTCCAAATGGGGCTTAAGAGTCTCAGGCCATGCTAGTGGCTCTGTGAGGCTGTACTTAAGCACAGCTGTGATTTTTGCTTTACTTTTTAACTTCTACTGTCAGCATGCTAACATGGTCTGATGGTTAATTTAAAAAAGTAACTGCTCTCAGTCTAATAATCCTATTTGCGCTGCCAACAAGTGCTGACAACATGCTTCTTCCACACTCAGTGCAGCAGTGATTTATAGGCTACCACCACAGTACAAAGCTACATCACAGTTAGGTGTTGTCACGAGTACAATAGCTCACACTGTGATATTGGGTGTGGTCAGAGGTTCATGAAAACTCAAATCGTCTGGGCGACATGGACGTCTGCACCAAATTTCATGGCAATCCATCCAATAGCTGTTCAGACTCATCAAAGTCAGTATGATTCATCTGGGAGCTACGGATGTTTAATGGGAAAAAAATCGAATAATTGTTGGGATATTGGAGTGGTGGATTGACCAACTAACATTGAACATAATCTGTTGAAAAGCTCCACTGCTGAAAGAGGAGAGTGCGTCATTCCTGCCTTCAGGATGAAGTCTGGAGAAGCAGAATATTTGGAGCTAAAAGCAGAGGCCTGTTACTCTGCTCCTGAAGTCAGCATGTTGCCCTCCCAGATGGTCCATCACAAGCAGCTTATCAATCGTAGTGCTTTTTCAGATGCTGAAAAAGTGTTGATACAGGGGCAGAGTCTTTTATACAGTCTGCACTATGAAGTGTGGGTTGATCAATAATGATTGGCAGAATGAGTACTTTTCAATTTCAGTGTGCTTCCTGGTGGAAGTGAGCGCCTGTAAGACCCTTCAGAGCACCGCACAGCCTTGTATGAGTTCAAATTGAATCCTTTCAACATCGTCAAGTCTCTTTAAAATTCTCTCGTCTACTCCAGTCCACAGGGGCCCAAGTTCAGGTGGCGGGGGACATGCTGCCCAACTCCACAGAACGTGCAGTGACAATCTCCGGGACCCCAGAAGCCATCATCCAGTGTGTCAAACAGATCTGCGTGGTAATGCTGGAGGTAGAGTATGACAAGATTTAGCAAAGCTGTTTGAATTTGAATGCTAATGAGATTTAAGAATTAAGTTCTGTTATACACCTTAGGAAAACCTCTGGGTTGTGCTGCATTTCTTGCTAGAAACTCATGCACTCATGCGCCTTAAGTAACACATTTTCACAGGAACTAAATGTTTTATATTTGCTTCAGAAAAAGAAAAAAAATGTCAGTCTATGCCCAGGTCAAAAACACCTGGCAATTGATGTCCATAAATGTCATCTTGACAAGCAATCTGCTTGTGTACTGGATGCCCTAAGAGGGAAATATGTGCTCTGCTGCGTACTTTCCATTTTGCTGCTGAGTATCATGCAATTACCATTTGGAAACATTTTTGCATATAGCTCTGCAACAGAACTGTCAGGAAGACATCTGTGAACATCTCAGTTATCCAGTTCATCCAAGAAAACTTGAATTGAGGGCAAGTAGACTTGATTGTAGATACTTGTTTCACCTCTCATCCAAGAGGCTGCTACAATTTCCTGCCAGGAAAGCCCGGGCTTGTTTGTGCTACATTAAGAACACCATAGCTGTGTCTTGTATTTGAAGCACACACCACACATAAATGGATACTCCTCCCACTACATCACAGCAGCTACAGAGGAAATCTGATTAAGCCCCCTGCACTGTCTTGAACAGCCTTGTTTCTGCAGCACAGCATGAATCAATAACTCTGTGTGGTTATGGTAAGCTTGCAAACTGGAACTCCTCAGCTTCCTCACTGAAACCACCTGCCTGCCATCTTAGAAAGAAAAGCTTAGGGTACTATATATATTATCATGTTTCACTCATGCAAGGTCTTATTGTTCTATTCTTTTGTATTTTGTATTTTGAAATTATTATGTATTTTTATATATTATATTTATGTTTTCATATTTTAAAGAGATAGTTTGACATTTTGAGAAATATGCTCATTCGCTTTCTTGCAGAGAATTAGATGAGGATCAACTGCACTCTCTGTTTAAATATCTGTTTATGAAATATGAAGCTACACTCAGCAGCCAGTTAGCTTCGCTTAGCATAAAGGCTGGAAAATGGGGGAAACAACTAGCATGGCGCCGCAGGAGGCAACAAAAACCACCTACCAGCATCTGTAAACTTCACTCGGCAGCACAGTATATCTCTTTTTTTTTATGAAATGCTGTGGTTTTACATAATGCTGGGAGCAGCAGAGAAATAGACATGATATGAGAGTCTTCTTGCACATGTTGTTACCTTCAGTCAGAGCTGGGCTAGCTGATAGCCCCTCTTTCCAGTCTTTATTACAAAGCTAAGCAAATTGGCTGCTGGCTGTAGCTTCATATTTCATGAACAGATCTGAGAGTGGCATTGATTTCTCTTTTCATCTAACTCTCAGTTACCTCTAAGAGTCAGGCTTGCTGTTTCCCCTTTCTCTAGTCTTTATGCTAAGCTAAGCTAACATGTTTGGTGTACAGACATGAGAGCAGTGCTGTTAAATAAGTATTTGTCTTTTTCAAATACAGTAGGACCACAGTCTGCCTCAGATTGACTCTGCGTCTTCTCTCTCTTCTCTTTCTCCTAGTCTCCACCAAAAGGTGCCACCATCCCTTATCGCCCAAAGCCGGCCTCCACCCCAGTTATTTTTTCTGGTGGCCAGGTAAGAGCTGAGCTAGCTTTAGCTCATTAGTTTGTGCCTACAGCCAACCTGACACTTTTACTGCAGCATCAGCCGCTGCCTGTTACTGCAAGCCTCTTTACTTTCATGCACTCTTGCATGCCACCGCAACAATTTTACCAATGAGGCTGCCCTCATTGGAAAAATTACAGCATTAATTCTCGGCTCAAACTCTAAAATTTTACATTTTTCTGACAAGCAGCTGTCCACTCTCAGTAGCAAGGGCAGGAAAAGTGTAACATTATTATACTGCCAGAGAAAATCTCAGGGAGGTCGTCCGTGGTCGGTTTGATGTGTGTCCCTGTCTCCTACTAGCAGTCGCTGTTGGTGCACACACAGCAAAGTGAGGGAGGGAGGGAGCTGTACCTGTAAGCATCCTGATGTTTGATTCAGCAACAATGACATTAGCCTCAGCAAGAATGCAGGGCACACCATAATGTCCGTCCAGCTAATGTAGATAATTTAGTTGCGATCTGGGCTAAAAGCTTTTGAATGTATTTCAAAATTTAGCAATATAATAGATTAATATTAGAATCACAACCCATTACTTGTAATGATTTGAAATTGGGAGCTTGTCTTTTGTCTTAAAATCATATCCAGCGGATGTTTAGTGGAACATCTAGTGGAACATTTAGTGGTAAGGAACAACTGAGCCTTTGTACGGCATAAAAGCACAAGCCAGTTTTGGAAAATTTAGAAGAATAAATAAACCCAGAGAGGGTGTAACACAATTCGTACAAAACTCCTGCATAAATACTACCTCTGCAAAGCTTATATTGTTCAGTTTTGTTGAGACAGTGAACAGTGTGGTTATTTTTGAAGCTGTGGTTTTTGATGGTGTCACTTTGGATTGCATCACACTGTGCAGATGCTCCTGTTATTGTGTTCACTCCAGTCATTTGGTATTTGAATGTGATGCATGTACACAAAATATATTGTTTAACTTCAATTTATACAGATTTATAGTTTGTACTGAGATTTTAAATGATGGTGATTGGTTTATAGACTTGAATTAATGAATTGAGGATGAAACCTAAGAACCAAAGATGAGGAATCATGACAAGGCTGAAAGGTGCCTCCACTGCCACTACATTTTGATTCCTGTGCACTGATATAATGTAGTATATACACTCACCGAGCACTTTATTAGGAACACCTTATTAATACTGGGTAGGGCCTCTCTTTAGTCTCAGATTCTCCTTCATGTTGTCATGACTGCATCACATCATTTCTGCAGATTTGATTCTAAACGTGTGATTGGGACTGGGGAGGTCACTGAAGTTCCCTCAACTCATTGTCACGTTCATGAAATCAGTTTTAGACGACTTTTACTTTGTGGTGTTACTTTGAAGATGGTAAGCTGTGGCTATAAAGGGAAGCACATGGTCAACAACAATGCTCAGATAGGCTGTGATACTGAAATGGTTATTGATTGGTATTAAGAAGCCCAGAGTGTGCCAAGAAAACTTAAATTCCCCACACCATTACACCACCACCAGCAGCATGGACTGTTGACACAAGGCAGGTTGGGTCCATTTGGTTCATGTTGTTGATGCCAAATTCTGACCCTACCATCTTCTGCCTCAGCCGAAATCCGGCTACATTTTTCCAGTCTTCAACTGTCCAGTTTTGGTGACTCTGTGTCCACTGCAGCCTCAGATTCTTGGTGTTCTTGGAACCTGACGTGGTCTACTGCTGTTGTTGTTCATCCAACCAAAGGTTTGACATATTGTTCGTTCTGAGATACAGTTGTAAAGAGTGGTTATCCAAGTAACTGTAGCCTTTCTGCTCATTCTCTTCTGACCTATCGTCAAAAGGTTGTTTCTGCCCACAGAGCTGTCACTCACTGGATGTTTTTGGCTTCACTCTAAAAACTCTGGAGACTGTTGTGAGAGAAAATCCAAGGAGATCGCCATTTTTCAGAAAAACTCAAACCAGCCTGTCAGAAACCAACAATCAAAGTCACTGAAATCACATTTTTGCCTCATTCTGATGTTTGATGTGAACATAATCTGACCTGTATCTGCATGGCTTTATGAATTACACTGCTGCCACATGATTGGCTGATGGGATAAATACATGTTGGTGTTCCTGCTGAAGTGCTCAGTGAGTGTACACGGATCTTGGAACTTTCATGATCATTTGTGCATTGATTTGTTATATACAGTAATCAAACACTGATTTCTTGGATGTACAAGGTCTGACAGCACTTCATGTTCACTTACATAACACATGCTGTTTATGTTCCTGCTTTGAATATGGTAATAATAAGTGTGATTAAGTAAAAATCATTCACTGTAATTTCATTTACTGTTTACAATATATTTGCAATCAGCATGTTTTTTATGGTTGTTTGAGCTAAACTGTGAATAAGGTTTCTACAGACTTCGGATTGTACAAGTTGATTGGTTCTTCATGTGATGTTATTTCCCCCTTTTAATAGATATAAGATGCTGAAATTTGCTATTTCTCATATTTTTTCATCTTTCCAGGCCTACACAATTCAGGGACAGTACGCCATACCACACCCAGATGTGAGTTCTTAGTTTCTTCTTAATTTAATCAAATAATTATATCTGTATCTTAAGTATTTATATAATCAAAAATGGTAGCAGACAGCAGCTGAAGTTATTAAGAGGCAAGTCATAAATCAGGACTTCCAAAATCACTGTCTTTATACTTTAAGGCTGAACTGCAGCTCAACCACTGGAACGACCTCTTACACCGATCTGGTTGATAACAAAACAGTAACTTCTGGTAATAATGACAGAGGCAACGTCAGAAACGGCAGCTTTTGATGTAGACACCCCTTTAATTCCAGTGGATCATAGTCTCCATTAATAATCTGCCTTCATCTGTCCTTGTCATGAGAGCATCTCAGAAGCTACCTTGTGTCAGATTCACTAATTCAGAGTTGGGCAGTGATTGATGCCAGTAGAGGTGGTGGTTGACGGTACAATCACTCAAGTGCAGGCTTGACACCCTCTTCCACCCTCATTAAAACTCCTCTTAAAAGGAGAAGAAGGCTTGAAAGCATCCGTCTTCCCCCCATTCCTGATGGAAATGATACACAGCAGGGGGTGGACACTCTGTGACCATGTCAGGGGGTAAGTGGCTCCTCTGACAGCCATGCAAAACTAAAGGTTCCTCCGGTTCTTAGTTGTAAGTGCCAACTAGAAGGACACATGGTAATAAAAGGGGGCAAATGGGAATGAAATTATTCCCCGCATTTGGTTAATGCACTCATGAGTGGAATTGTGTCTCTCTCTATTTTGTAAATTAAAAAATGACTTTGCAGAATGTGAAAGTGACAGGGAAATAGGTGAAAAAGAAGAATCAGAAAGCATCAAATTACCTAGCACTTTCACAAATCCATTACAGACAATCACCCTCTCTCCGTATCTCTTTTTCTCTTACTTTTTTGTCCTCCACCACCCTGTGTCATGGCCTCCTTCTCCTCACTGTTTGTTCACTCTAGTTTTGGTTGGGTTCATTTCTCGGTGTGACCTGTGTATCAGTAACCTCTTAGTTCTACTTTCCCTCCTAACCCTTCAGCAGTTGACCAAGCTCCACCAGTTGGCTATGCAGCAAACCCCCTTTACCCCTCTCGGACAGACCACCCCTGCTTTCCCTGGTACGTACCCACGAGGCCCTTTAGATAATTCCTTCTCTTTGCATCCAGAGAAATATTTTTTCTCTTTCCCTACCTTGCACCTTATCTCTCTCTTTTGGCACAGCATGACTTGGCCCCCATGGTTTCTCTCCTCCTTTGATTTTTTTTTCATGTATATTTTCTCTTGGCTCCGTCTGATTATATGCCAGTGAAACTCAAAAAAGAAAGAAAGAAAGAAAGAAAGAAAGAAAGAAAGAACTGACACTGGGCTACACTTTAAAACAGTTTATTCAAAATGTCATTATCTCTAGTTAACAGGGTACATCATTCTTCCCACACATATTTAGGTTGTTTTATTTTCCATTAAAGATGAAAATCTCCAGTGAGAGAGGTTGGCAACACTGCACTGTAATAACCAACTGAATATCTCCCACATCTGAATAGACCTTGAAACATACTGTATATTAGTCTGTCTGTATCATATCCTGCATATTTACTTATAAAAGATAATCTGAAGGTCTCACAGTAATGTTCGCTTCTTTTTTTTCATCTAAAAGGATGTTTCAATTTCCACCAAGTACATGGAATGATTTATTGAATCGACAAGGGTGTTCCAAAATGTTCTCTCTCTTTAACTAACATGATGTAGCTGTTTTTTGTTACATCCTATGAACAGTTTGATATTTTGGGAAATACACCTAATCACTCTCTTGTCAAGAGTTTAACTGGGAAGATCAATCGGTAGATTTATATTTAATATACAGACAGTGGGAGTGGTATCGATACTCTCATCTTAACTCTTGGCAAACAGGCGAATAAACAAATTTCCCAAAATGACAAAATATTCCTTTAAAAGGTTTCAGCTCTGTCAAACTGACTATTTAAATTCAAATCGCCTTTCTCATCCCATTGCTCTCCAACTCAGGTTTGGATGCCAGTCCACCAGCCAGCACCCATGAACTCACCATTCCTAATGATGTGAGTAAAGCTGGAAAGGTTAGAAAAAAAAGACATGTATGTTTCAGAAGTCTGCAGTTTTCAAATTATGTCTTTTACTCGGTATATCATATATAAATTCAACTGATGTTGAGAAGAGTTTTTACAGGGTGATTAGCGGCTTTACTTGTTCGTTAACTGATAAGGAAAATATTTGCAAATGGTCTTTCCAAATTTGACTGACAACATTAACAACAATGATCTTCCAAACTTTAGTTCTTACTGTTGGCACAGTAGAGAACCTGCAATCACCTGAATCACACACCTATCATTAATCAAAATTAATTTCCAGAATGATGGGATTTAAATTATATACCCAGAAATTTCATAACCCATTACACTTCCTTTTTAACTTCAAATGTATAAGGCATTAAGTATAAATATATTAAAACAGCATAGAGGTTTCCATGCTTCATCTTCAAAGATTTCTGCTTTTTTTCAGTTAATAGGCTGCATTATTGGACGCCAAGGAACCAAAATAAATGAGATTCGACAGATGTCTGGGGCGCAGATCAAAATTGCAAATGCCATGGAGGGCTCGTCTGAGCGTCAGATCACCATCACAGGGACCCCTGCTAACATCAGCCTGGCCCAGTATCTCATCAATGCAAGGTAACCTTTTAACTCTAACTACTGGGCTCCGGCTCAATCTAAAACATAAAAGCAATACCCGAATGACCACGCTCAGGGTGAGGATCCAAGAAAACAGCTATCTGTGACACTTGTGCTGTTTGGAAAGAAGAAAAGTATCTCGCCAGTTAAGTTTTGACATTCGCAACACTGATACTTTGATGAGTTGCCAGAAATACACGGTGGCTGTCAGGTTTTGACAAGCGACAGATAAGCCCATGAATAATGTGGCTATTCATGTTTTTACCCTGGTTGTTCTTTTATACATTTGTCCCTTATTTCCACCCAAGTGTAGACATTAAAATGCATGAAGTTTCTGCAAGCACAGTTTTTGTGCATAAATGGCCCATGGGAACAAAGCCAAGTTGTGAGACAAGTAAGCTGTGTCTTTGAACCGAACCTGCAGATTAGTGAATTGGATTCATCAGATGTTCAAGGGCCACCTCAGTTAATGACCAAATTGTTCATGATGAATTTGTAGAACAACACAAAAAGATCATCAGCCTCATTAGTAACTAAGATTTTACCCTGGTATTTTTGCACATAAGCCTTTTATGTTATTAAATAAAGAGCAATTGACTCCAAGACAAAAATCTGTTGAGTTTCTGGACTAAATAAACAGGGGCTATACTCTCTTACTGTTGTAGTTTTCATTTGAATTTTCTTGCCATGTTTTTTGCTATCGCTGTCTCTTTCTCCCCTTCATCCACTGAAACCGCTAATTCATCATCAGCAAAGAAAATAAATGTGTTATCCACATCCACTCATGCCCTCAGCCTACCTGCATCTCAAAGTCAAATGTTATTTTCATCAGAGCAGGAGAACCAATGTGCTCACAAATAGGACTTCATGTGTTTGACCTCTTAAGGGGATTTCACAGAAAAGTCCACAGAGAAAAACTAATGTCTATTGCTTTCCCACAATTCCGATGGCAGGTTCAGGGACGTGGCTGCCATGTGGAATGACCCCTCATCCATGACAACATCCTGAAGTCACCCCAAATCTGGTTCTCTTTTCAGAAGCTAACACCAAAACCAGCGCTTCACAATTAACCACTACGTGTTGTCCCATGGAATTTCCCCTAGAGTCCCTTGGTTGTGCATAACACTTTAGCGTTAGCCTGCAGGAGACCTGTAGTAAAAGTCAGATTAACAAGAGTGGGATTTGTTTAAAATTGATGTAGCCAGTGTATTATTAAAAAACTAGTTTTACATTTTGGGAAATATAGTTATTAGGGTTTTATTTATTCATGTATTTATTTATTTATTTTTGGTTAAATTTAAATAAGAAGTTCAATACCACTCTCATCTCTGCCAGTTAACTACAAAGCTAGGTCCCGGAGATGGTCGCCTTAGCTTAGCAAAGGGTGGAAACAGGGGGGAACAGTATGCTTGGGTCAGTGCAAAAGTACCAAAAAACCTGTACCAGCCTAGCAACTTCAACAAAACTCCAGGAAGTCACTGCTCTTGTCAGAGACATAAGCTTCAGGGGCTGCATCAGAGTCTTCATAGACTGTGAAGGCTGAACCGAAATGAAATGGTCTGGTCTGAAAGATTTCCACTTTGCGCCCTTACTGTTGCGTCACAAAGCACCGATCAAGTCGCCTAGCAACCTTGACAGCACCTATCTTTTTTTATTATAAAAACTTGAGGTTTTAAGGCCCTTTGTTTTTTAACAGTGGTACGGTTAGCTGTTGGACTGATTTAAAAGTGTAATGTTCGGGTACTCTGTCAGCGTTTGCTGTCATTTTATATTCATTACCGGCACACACTGACTCTTGGGATAGGTTGGGCCATGAAGGATCCACCCATTGGAAAAGAAGACTGCATTTCTTTGCAGCCTCATGCAGCATTAGTAATATATATAGATATATATACAGTTTGGCACTTAATGAAACCATGAGTCTTCATTTTTACTTTAGTTTTTATATGAATCAATCAAACAAGCTCTAGTATACAAATAAGTGAGTTTTTAAGATGCTAGTAAGGATATTTTCTTAACTTTAGACAGCTCCAGGCTAGCTGTTTCTGCCTGTTTCCAGTCTTTATGCTAAGCTAAAATAAGCTAAACCATCTAAACCATCTCCTGGCTTTATCGCAGAGAAATGACAGTGGTATTGAACTTTGCAACAAAGCTAATAAGTGTAATTCCCGAAATATTGAACTATTCCTTTAAGTATTTATTTAGCATGCTTCATTCCAAAAATAATATGGTATTTATTTCTGTCATTACTATATTAGATACATTTGCCTATCAAGTCCTATTGTGTCATTGTATAGAAAGAGTAAAATTAATAAAAAATGGAAAATTAAAAAAAAAAAGCAAAGAAAAAAGACCGAACGCGTGTGCCACCGAGCAATGCTGTTAGAAGGAGTGATGTGATGCCTCTGTCAGGGATTAGCCTACAACAGTTTCTACATTGGATATTTCATGACACCATCATGTTTTTTTTTCAGTCCACTGCATGGCTTCATGAGGGGGTTAGTATTGCATGATTATTTTTACCATATTTTTAGAAGCTGAGCTGTTTTGTGTGAACGGGTACAATGAAAATATGGTGTAAATTCTGCGTAAAAAAAAAAAGGTCCCGGCAAATTCAAGCACAAAGCCATTGCAGCATAACTTTCACTTTCAAAGCGAAAGTTCTTCTTTCACAGTTGTTTTATTTTCTCTGTCTATCTTTCCCTCCCCCCTTCCCCTGCTCCTCCTCCACCCCGTCTTCCCCTGAACTGTTCTAGGCTGACGTCTGAAGTCACTGGAATGGGCACACTCTAATTTCTTCCCATCTTCCCTCAGTGCATCACATGACCCTTAAGAGCTTATTGCATTGCACCTAGTTAATTTATTTATCTCTATATTGGACAGTCCTGATATTTAAGTGACTTTAACTTTTATAATTTTTAGTATCTACTGTAAACATGTGTATCTGCACTGTCACTAGGATTCTTCACGCCTAACTGAAACTGTGTTGTCTCTGTTTCTGAAAGGTCACTTTACTTTTTTGACACTCTAGTACCTTTCATGGCATCTCATGCGCTGCACTGCTTTGTTTTACCTCATATTTTAACACATCACTGTACCTTTATTTTTGCTCTGCAGGCACCTGAAAGTATATGCAAAGTAAACCTAAAGATTGGTATAACAATTTAAAAGAAGGTTGTCCCTTCTCCACACCACATTGACACATTTTTACTCCATATTTAGACTACTACAGACAATGCATTATTCAACACAAATCTTCAACAACTATTAACCTGATGCTTTATTCAAGTTCATTTTACACTGACTTCAGGATTGATGAAATGAGTGTTTTACTGTGTGCCTGTCTTAGTGCCGTATGTACACCATAGATTGATCTGCATGATGCACAAAACCTACTGTATTTCAAATTCATTTTAAAATCAATCATGTAGAAACAAAGACTGAATGGTGACAGGGAATTAAACAAGCCATGAACTGTCTTTTTATGATCTGTATGTGTCACTCTGACTCCAGTTTGAAAGTACCTCATGGATAAAGGCCAGTAAATATTTATTCCAATGCACAATATATATGTGTCTCTCTGAGTTTCATCTGAACAGACAAATAGGTTGGATGGAAAAATGAAAATAATTCAAGGAAATGACTACAGTGACGATTGAAATTCAAATGCATGCTATAAATGCACCCCGTTTTATTCACATATATTCCACAAACATGTACTCATGTTATTCATTCATCTCATAGCAACAAAGTATAAGAGGCACGAGTCATTTAGAAAGGTCTGGAAATTGTCCGATGTGTATTTGCACTCACATGTAGCTAGTAATGTCTTCAGTGTGTGTCAAAAGGGCTTACAAGCTCCTGGGAAGCAAAGACTCTCATTATTCAGTCATGTCTGTTTTTCAGCTCCTTCCTGCTACAGTTTGGTAGGCTACAGAAAAAAATGTAGTGTGTTTCTGGTTAGCATGTATGAAACACTGGCATGTATAAAACATATCTTTTAACGTATGCATCTTCAATGAACCAAGTCATTGGTTTTGCAGGCCTACTGTACATATACATGTATGTATGACTCCCACTGTACTCGCCACCTACTGTAAGACAGTATCTCCGTAGTTACACCAGGCTGTATATCTGTTCCACCCAACTTGAGGCCCCGGTTGATCAAACTAAAGCTGAATGTATTTCAAAATATGTTTTAACTGCTAACATTTACTTGTCATACAGGATTAAATCACCTTCAGTGGTGTCTTTTTAACCATGTACTTAAATGAGTACGGTATAATATGATGCAGAATGATATATAATGTAGAGAAGGTTTGATTTTGTAAGGTTGGGCACTCAAACGGGTCTGTTACAGATTACTTATTTAAAATTGTAATCTACACTTTATTACATGAGATACATACAATGTTATGTAATCCGATTATTTTAGGTTATGTTGAATATAAAACATAAACTTAAACAACTAACTTTCCTGTATTTTCTGCAAACATATATGAATGGATGGCCTTATTAGTATCTGTAGCTGTCATTAAAAAATGCAGGCTATAAGATAAAGAAAAAATACATATACATATATATCACTCCACAGTAACACATGACACTCCAGATTTCAGGTAGCTACTATTTTAAATCCACATTACCAAACACAGTTACACATTTTACTCCCAAAGCCTGGATATGCATTACTCCAATACTAATCATAGACATAATGTTTAGGGAACAAAATTTGTGTCATTGCAGTTTAGGCTCAGGTATTTGGCTTTTGGCTAGCATTGATTATACATAGATTATGATGACTCAGTGATATGTTGTTGTTAAAACAAGGCTGCTTTACAGTTACTTCTACATTACAAGTAACTGTAAAGCACTACATGACACATTGCTTCACATTTACATTGCAAATGTAAAATCTGTACATTAGCACTCCATACGTGTTTCAGATGAAATAATTGAAGACTGGCTGATTGAGGGCGAAAAGGTTTTTAAGGTGTCATTAAAAAATGTCCATTATCTATAGAATCTGATCATTAATATCTTCTTTAAAATGCATATTAATACTTGTGTTTGTAGGTTTAAGGTGTCTGCTGGTTAATGCAGGCAGGTCAGCCAAGATATAGTCATGCTATTTTACAGTGTGACCAGTTTGAAAATATCTCAGTTGCTTTTTTGATTGTCATACTTCTATCGTTCATACTCACGGCATTGCTCATGTTTCATCGACCCGCAATGCTGTGTAGGCCGAACACCTCTTTTGTTGCTTCTGTCATTTTAGTGATACATTAACACTTTTTTTCTTTCCTGTGCTAGAGCAGCAAAAAAATAAAGGTTAGCGCTGAGGTGATATAAATAATGCTGTTTGAAGAAATGTGTCAGACCATGTTTATGTTTGATCATTTGCTTCATGAAGGTCTGTATTAGTTTTATTATTTATTGAGGTTGATTCTGAAATGTTTTGTAAAAAGAAGAGAATAAAGTTTGTGTTTTTCCCTTGATTGGACATCATTGTCATCTTCTTCAAGTTTTGTATTATTACAGAAGCTCCAAAATATTGTTATAGGATATTTATTTGCCTCGTGGCACTACCATCCTTTGTCTGGTGGAGTAACCGGATTAGATACTGAGTGTTTCAAAAGTTTCAGCTTCACTTTTATTCATTATCATTATTATTATTATCATTATTATTTTTTTTTTTGTAACACTTTTTATTTTAAAAAAAAGTGAAACGTTTATCAAATTACATGGTGAAATGTGTATTTTTCAAAATAAATATTTAACATTTTACAGAATCAAACTTTAGGTATTGCTCATCTCATTCTGCCAACAGAGGACGTTCAGTGTTTCATGCATAGACTTTAAATGTCCATCATCATGTAAAGTCTATGCATGAAACACTAGCCTTCATGACATACACACCCACAGGTTTCTGTAGAGCGGTTTTGAAGCTCAGAGTTGGCTGTTCTACCATTGCCATATTGGCAGTGCCTGACTCTGCCTAACTCTGAGCTAATCCAAACATAGGCAAAGAGGTGGTGCATGTGTGGAGCCGAGACTTTTGTGCATGCTGGTTTAATAACTGTGGCAAGCATATGCTCCCCTAAGCATTGTTAGCACAGCTGGGCATCTTGCTCGAAGGCTGACCAGGGCCAATTTATTTGCTGGCTTATTAGCTGGTAAACAAGCTAAGCTCACAAGCCAGGCATGTTGACCACAGACACCGATACATGCTAATTGGCTAACATGTAAATAAAATAATACCAGAATTTGTCATCTCAAAAACAGGTTCTATTAGTCAACTAACAGTACAACAAATCATATCATTTGTTTGATATTTGCATGAAAGAAACTCCAGAAGGCACCAGCACCACAGACAAAGAGAGGTCACGTTCTAATTAGCTCAGGTGACGCAGGGCAGACAGCTAGCAGCTAGACACCTAGTAGCTAGCCAACAGTGACTGCACCCACCTGTCACTCAAAGCTGCCACGCCCTCAATTATGCATAACCTTAAACTTTGACAGGTGGGTCATATAAAAATTCGCCCCCCATACAGTTATAGAGATCCAAACTGTTTTTTGTACCAGGCCGTGAACATGTTTATTTCTGCTGTAAAGTTGGGCATTTTTAACATGGGAGTCTATGGGGATCGACTCACTTTTGGAGCAAGCCTCAAATGGCCATTCGCAGAACTGCAGTTTTGGACAGTTCCGTGTTGTCTTCATTTTTTCAGCCCCAGAGGTTGCAGCTTGGTTTCATGACCACTACTGGCCCTGAAGGTCAACTTTGGCTTCAGTTTGTCTGTGGTGCAACATCACCCAAAGAGTATCAAGAGGGTAGTTTAAAGGAGGTTATACCTATTGAGTAATATACATGTGTATGAAGCCATTATGATTAAGCCAAAAGGAGGATTAGCTTTGGTTTGTATTGGTAGCTAATGCAAAGACATCGGCATTAGTGAATTATGATGGAACTTGCTTTTAGGATGCACTCAGGCTGCTTAATTTGGAGTCAAAGAAGACTCTTTGTGTCTGTTCATCAGCCAGAGAAAATAAGTGCAATAATTTAGTTTTATTGTCTCTTATACCCACCACAGGGAGAATCACATTCAGTGCCAAAAGCAGTACTTTTGCATCATGCTCATGGACATCTCAGCAGGGTGGCATCAAATGGGCAGTTTACACCTCGGTCTGTTCAAAGGGAGGTTTTCTAATGAATCCCACCTCATCACCAATGAGTAGATTTAAGACTGATTCCAAATAAGGCCAAAATAACCCTGTATGAGGTCAGTTGGTTAATACTTCTGCTCAACTTAATGACCATTACATGAAGGAAATAGCTGCAATAAATCTCTGAAATGCACGTCACAGACAGGCTTTATGGCAGTTAAGAAGGTAACTGATTTTCATTTCCATTAAATATGTGATTGACTCATGCACAAAGGCAGTCGTGTCCCACTGTGCCAAAAAATGCTCATAGCTATTTATTTCAATGAAAACTGGCTGGAAAGGTAGTTTTTTTGTAATCCCATAAGGCCTCTCATGGTGTGGTTGTTGTCACGCTTTTAAAGGTTTTTGGTTTGTTATCTGTCAGTGGAGCGAATCGGCCACTGTGTTTGGACCAAAAGTTTGTCTGGATGTGTTTCCATTGCAGAATGTCGGAATCTGTAACAACAGAGAGGAATGTGCAGGGGGTCTGCAAAATACCAGGAACACTTTGCCATATGATGCAATCAATTCCAACATCAATGCAAATTACTACATTTATGAAGTTAATAATGCTTCATATTTTTTGTGACTCAGTTAGGGGTTGATACAACTACCTAACCAGTCCTTCCCTTCCCTGACTGTAAATTGACCACAGTTCTAATGCAAAGTGGAGGAAACATAAAAAAAGCTCCTCTGTAAGTGTTAAATCCATCTAAATGAGTCACTTCTGTTAACTGGACACAGCTATGGTCTGATATCAGCTGGAGTGTGTGCACACTAGAGACCGAGCCACAGGGGACGTCTGTGGCCACAGGCATGTTGCAAATTAACATTGTCCCTCTTCGGGGGTGGCAAGAGGTCACCTTGTGTACAGCTCAACCACGAGTCCTCACCGAATCTTTTATGGCTGTTAAATATGCCCATATTAGACCAGCTCTTGATTGTGCTCCCAAAGTCCCTGACTGCATTTAGTAGCACATTAACCAAGTCTAAATAAGGATAGTTAATCCCTGTGCTAAACAACTGATAACCTTGGCAGAACAAGAGGAAATGCCAAACTATTGGTTCTAGGAAGGTTTTAAAGATCATTGTGATTCTGCAAATATTGGAAGAATTGGTCAGACAGATTTATGTGAACTGTTCCTTTTACTTGGCTGCATCAAAGCATTGAAGGTTATTACGTCCCTAAAATCCATTAAATCTATCATTTTATGAAATTAAATATATAAATAAATAAATTGTTGTTCTTTTCCTTAATCTTTTTATTTATTTGATTTTGTTTGACATGAGGAAAGGGAACTTAAATAAATTTAGCTGCAAAATGTCAAGGAGGACTTATTAGTGCCACGGGTGCTCAGCTCCGAGGCACTCCTCTACAGCTAGAATAGCTGAGAGGAGGGCCTCGGGGTTTATTATTCTTCCGCCAAATTTCGGCGCGTAACTTGTCCCGCAGCTTTGAGAATACCCCGGTAATATATACATCAAAACGTGCGTCTTGATCCCGAAAGGGGTGCTATGACTTTTGGTGTTAAAATTCCAAATTTTTCCCAAAGTTATTCCCAAAAAACTGGGAATAAATAATGCATTAGAAATGCATTGGAATTTTCTTTAGAAACCCACCTTTTTTCTACAAAATTGCACCTTTTTTCTGAGTCACCCAGCTCTCTCATACCTGCACGTAGAAATGTGATTCAAAC
>NW_019525242.1:1376104-1376745 GCF_002814215.2 Seriola lalandi dorsalis | reverse complement strand
ACATGATGGGCTACACAAGGACATGTCCATCAGCAAGCTGCAAACAACAGTTCTCCAACTGAAACATGTTGTGGTCAGTGAAAGGAACTGAAGGGGTCACAAATAACAACTCTGAAATAACAATCAAACACATTGGAGGCCAGCCAGCACAAAGAAACACTGCAAACATGAATTCTGAGAATTCAGAAGCGGAGAAAAATGAAAACAAATGCTTCATCATTTTGGAGCAGAGAATGAAAAACTAGTGGAGCCACAGTGAATACGTTTTCCTCAACTTTGCTTTCTCAGAGTTCTTTACTCATCTGCGGTGGAACGGGGTAGTTTCCTTCTCAAAACACACTTGACGGGCAACAAAGGGTCAATGTAATCCGATTGGTTCTCAGCAACTCAGCTTCTTCCCCAGTATAAGTGCGACTCACATTAGCCCGCAGTAGGGAAATTGACTTGTGTGCAACACGAGTGAAAAAAAAAAAAAACAGCAAGTTAACAAATCACTTTCATCCATTAAGAGTGGGAGAAACATATTATACTGTATGATATGTTTATATTGTATGTCTCTTAAAGAGATATCTGCTGCATCGCTTTCCAGCACAAAGGGAAACTGTTTTGCTGCACAACAGTGAAAGATTTGAATACAGGTT
>NW_019525242.1:1374831-1376084 GCF_002814215.2 Seriola lalandi dorsalis | reverse complement strand
TATAGCAAGGTATATAAAATATCAGTATACTACTCCGTGAAATATCATAAAACGTCATAGTATTGTAAGGCATAAAACGTCAAAGTATAGTAAGGCATATAAAAATGCCAAAAAACTTAATCGCGTACTGTAGCGTGAAACTATCAAAAAACATCACAGGATTATAAAGTCTGAAAACAGGGCTTGAATCCTTGACCCTCTCAGTGTGAGGAAATAGTCCTAACCATCGCACCACGATGCTGCTGCACTGCAAAGTCATTGTATAGCAAGATATACGAAATATCAGTATACTACTCCTTGAAATATTATAGAACATCATAGTATAAAAAGGCATAAAAATGGCAAAAAACGTCATAGTATAGTCAGGCACAAAACGTCACAGTATAGTAAGGCATAAAAATGCCAAAAAAAGTCATATTTTAGTAGAGCATAAAAATGGCAAAAAACGTCATACTATAGTATTGGGCATTAAATGGCAAAAAACGTCATAGTATAATAAGGCATAAAAATGGCAAAAAACGTCATAGTATAGTCAGGCACAAAACGTCACAGTATAGTAAGGCATAAAAATGCCAAAAAAATACATATTATAGTAGAGCATAAAAATGGCAAAAAACGTCATAGTATAGTATGGCATAAAATTTCAAAAAACGTCATAGTATAAAAAGGCATAAAAATGGCAAAAAACGTCATAGTATAGTCAGGCACAAAACGTCACAGTATAGTAAGGCATAAAAATGCCAAAAAAAGTCATATTTTAGTAGAGCAAAAAAATGTCAAAAAACGTCATAGTATAGTCAGGCACAAAACGTCACGGTATAGTAAGGCATAAAAATGCCAAAAAACGTCATTGTCTACTATTGCGTGAAAATGTCAAAAAACGTCATAGTATAGTATGCTATAAAATTTCAAAAAACTTCATAGTATAGTAAGGCATAAAAATGCCAAAAAGCATCAGAGGACAGTAAAGCCCCAAACCAGGGATTGAACCCATGACCTTGCCAGTGTGAGGCAGCAGTCCTGACCATTGTACAACAATACTTCTGCATCACAAGCTCATGGTATAGCATGATACTAAGGATATTTTAGCATACTAATCCATGATATATCACAAAAGATTGTCCATTAGGCATAAAATGTCATGAAAACATAATTGTATAGTAAGACATATAAATATCAAAAAACATCATAGTATTGGATGGCGCAAAAATGTCACAGTATACAAAAGCCTGAAATCAGGGTTTGAACCCTTG
>NW_019525242.1:1374117-1374781 GCF_002814215.2 Seriola lalandi dorsalis | reverse complement strand
CTGTTGGGGACACATGTGTTCACACACAGGTCTGACCATTTGTTTGCAGCGGTCAGGTTAAATATGGGCCACATGTTATCCTCAGACAGAGATTTATAACTGTAGTGTGTGCTTGGGAAAATCGTCCCAGCTTAAAATTAGTATCGAGGGTTTAGATTCGCAACAGAAGATCATACTGTATATGACTGACAGCCCATAGAAAAGAGCTTAATCTGGTTTAAAACGTACCCGCTGGTCTCACAGGCCCGACTGGGTGCCAGCAGTGATCATGCTTCACCCTGTCGCGGTCACTCCCTTGTTTTTCATCTCAGGCTTGTTAGCAAATTGCTTCCTGCCGGAGCGATGACATATTTCGGTTGAAATGTTTACAAAAGGAAATGCTGCTGTGATTTTTTCGGAGATGGAAAGTTTCGCTTTTGTGTATAAAGACACTGGGAGTATGTTCTGTGCTCCTGTAACGTCTTCTCCCAAGCTGATTTGACCTCTGGCTTCCTGAAATCCAAATGTTATGGACAAAGCCCGTCGCCTACGCTTTCATTCATCACGCTTTGTTCTTCAAAACGGCAACATAAAAATTTGAGTGGGTTGTTCTGGAAAAAGAGGAAAAAGGACATTTTCCACCCTATGTTTTGGCTCTATATTTATCCTCAATAAGCTCTATTCA
>NW_019525242.1:1336041-1374067 GCF_002814215.2 Seriola lalandi dorsalis | reverse complement strand
CCATTAGGCATAAAATGTCATGAAAACATAATTGTATAGTAAGACATATAAATATCAAAAAACATCATAGTATTGGATGGCGCAAAAATGTCACAGTATACAAAAGCCTGAAATCAGGGTTTGAACCCTTGCCCTTCTCGGTGTGAGAGAATAGTCCTAACCATTCTACCACCATGCTGCTGTGTTATGAACGCCTTGTATAGAAAGGTATATAAAATATCAGTATACTACTCTGTGACATATCATAAAAAATCATAGTATTGTGAGGCATAAAATATTATAGTATAGTAAGGCATAAAAATGGAAAAACAATTCATCGTATACTGTGGTGTGAAAATATCAAAAAGCATCATAAGAGAGTAAAGCTCCAAACTAGGGTTTGAACCCATGACCTTCTCATTGTGAAGCAACAATCCTAACCATTGTACCACGATGGTGCTGCATCACAATTTAATGGTATAGCAATATATTAAGAATATCTTAGCATACTAATCCATGATATATCATAAAAGGTTATTGTCCATTAGGCATAAAATGTCATGAAAACATAATTGTATAGTCAGACATATAAATATCAAAAAACATCATAGTATTGGATGGCGCAAAAATGTCACAGTATACAAAAGCCTGAAATCAGGGTTTGAACCCTTGCCCTTCTCGGTGTGAGAGAATAGTCCTAACCATTCTACCACCATGCTGCTGTGTTATGAATGCCTGGTATAGAAAGGTATATAAAATATCAGTATACTACTCTGTGACATATCATAAAAAATCATAGTATTGTGAGGCATAAAATATTATAGTATAGTAAGGCATAAAAATGGAAAAACAATTCATCGTATACTGTGGTGTGAAAATATCAAAAAGCATCATAAGAGAGTAAAGCCCCAAACTAGGGTTTGAACCCATGACCTTCTCATTGTGAAGCAACAATCCTAACCATGAAAACATCATTGTATAGTAAGGCAGAAAAATGTCAAAAAACATCATAGTTTAGGATGGCGCAAAAATGTCACAGCATATAAAAGCCTAAAAACAGGGTTTGAACCCTTGCCCTTCTCAGTGTGAGGCTATAGTCCTAACCATCGTAGCACCATGCTGCTGGATCACTAACTCATTGTATAGCAAGGCATATAAAATATCAGTATACTACTCCGTGAAATATCATAAAACGTCATAGTATTGTAAGGCATAAAACGTCAAAGTATAGTAAGGCATATAAAAATGCCAAAAAACTTAATCGCGTACTGTAGCGTGAAACTATCAAAAAACATCACAGGATTATAAAGTCTGAAAACAGGGTTTGAACCCTTGACCCTCTCAGTGTGAGGGAATAGTCCTAACCATCGCGCCACGATGCTGCTGCATTGCAAAGTCATTGTATAGCAAGATATATGAAATATCAGTATACCACTCCTTGAAATATCATAGAACATCATAGTATAGTAAGGCATAAAAATGCCAAAAAACGTCATTGTATAGTATTGCGTGAAAATTCCCCAAAAACTCATAGTATAGTCACGCACAAAATGTCATAGTATAGTAAGGCATAAAAATGCCAAAAAACTTCATCGTAAATTTCAGAAACCTCATAGTATAGGATGGCATAATATTTCATAAAAACCTCATCATATAGTCTGGCATGAAAATGTAAAGAAACGTCATATCATACTAAGATATAAAAATGTCAAATAACATCATAGTATGGTCAGGTATAAAACGCCATAGCATAGCAAGGCAAAAAAATATCAGAAGAATTATGGTATATTAAGCAATAAAATGTCATAGTATATTAAGGCATTAAAATGCCAAAAAACTTCATTGTATAATATGGCGTTAAAATGTAAAAAAAAAATCATAGTATAGTATGGCATAAAATTTCAAAAAACATCATACTATAATAAGGCATAAAAATGCTAAAAAACGTCATAGTATACTAAGGTATAAAAATGTCAAAAAAAAGTTTTAGTATAGTAAGGCATAGAACGTCATGATATAGTGAATCATAAAAATGCCCAAAAAATTCATCGGATAGTATGATGTCAAAATGTAAAAAAAACCTCATAGTATAGTATTGCATAACAATTTCAAAAAACTTTCTGCAAGAAAGTGTCTTTTTTTACATATTTTTAAAATCTAATATCAGTTACTGTTACAGGTCTATTATACACTGGTAACACATTTTGTACCCTCCGGGGTTCCTCGCGTCCAAAAAAGGACACACAAAGAAAATGCTATAAAATCATCATATATCAATATTTTTTTCTGCTTTTTTTGCATAAATCTCTTAAACCACTTCAGTTCTGCTCAAACCTACCAAATGATTATTAGTTTTCAGGATTTTAACCCTTTAAATGCGAGTTTGAAGACATGTTGCCTCTTGTTTTATTAAAAAAAACAAGACAGAATATGAGATATTTCCCACATAATACATGATGGAGGGATGTGACATTGTTTTATATCAGAGTCTTTTATATCAAGACATTTCTCAAAACCAGAATATGATCAGGGTGACTTTTGAACACTGGAAATAAATCATGTAATCATCCCGGCAGTAGCCCCCGTGGCACTCAAAATTTCCCTGGAATTTTCTAGTTTTCATTGTGGTCCTTTATTATAAAGTCTGGTACTTGAACATAATGCAATGAAGACAGGAGCATAGTGGCTACAAACTTCCAAGTAGAATTGGCTAGCTAGCTTGTGCCAGCTAAAATCTTACCAATAAAAGAGTTTATGCACTGCAGTATATGGATGGTGAACAGCAGCAGTCCAAAAGCTAAGAATCAACTGTGTCTCCAAATATAAATAATGTAGAAAGACTAATCATGGAGAATTATTTGAGACTTTAATATATTCTATAATTAACAGCTTATGCGGCACAGTCCGCTTTGCTCTGGTGTGTTAGATCCCATCCATCTGGTAGTGAATGAGGGGAAAACAGTCTCTCTCTGGCTGAGGTTTAGCAGCTCAAAATGAAATCAGATGATCTAGTGTTTGGTTGGTATGAAAACCATCAGCTGTTTGAAGCATATTGCTTAAGACAAATTCATTTATTCACTGCTGACAGGCAACAGATAAACACTCAAAACCGCTGTCTACTTATATCAATGCCAAAGCAGAAATAAACCCTTGTAACTTTTGTCTTTGATGGTGCTTTGAAGGTAGAGAATGCTTTCATGGATGAATACGTAAGTGTAACTGTTGAATATCACATATACTTGCCATTAAAATGCTCTTTAAAAACTGCAAAGTCCTAAACCTTAATATATTCTTGGACCATTGACTTTTTGAAGCCATGATGTGTTTATCTGGTAGTAACAATGTGGCACTGAACCTTAACTGATTCCCACATTATGCTTACCTCCATTATCTCATAGGGAAATTAGCAGCTAAATGCTAAATGCTGCATGTTTGCCAGCTAGTTGCTAATTTTGTCTGTCTCTCATTTAGTACTGGGCCGGTCGCGTACAGTGGATTTTGAGAACGTTTTGCCTAAACTTGTTGTAGTGCCTTATGAGAGTGAGTGCAGTCAGGGGTTCTCATTATGAAGATATCAGCGTCAAACTGTGGAGCGGCTCCTCCTCCTTCCTCAGGAGAAAATTTTCTCATTGCATTACATATTTTTCTCTGACATTTGCCTTCTGTTTCCTGAAAGAGATTCAGCCCTCTAAGTAGTCTCAGAGCAAATTGCAAGGAATGCTGGGTAGAAAATGATGCCCGCCCTTGGGTGTGTATGGAATGCAATTCGATAATATATCTTATGAATCGTACATGGTCTGATGTGGGGCTTTGTGGTTAAAGAGGTCTGTTTACAGACTTTTTTGCTGTGTATATACCAAGTAGGCTACATACAAATTTAATTGTTAATATAATAATATATATTTTATAATTATTTAACATTATTAAATCAAAAAAATAATCTCAAATAATTATAATTTTTGGTTTCTTTATCAAAGGTAGTTTGTCAGTAAGTGGTGCTCACTCTCAGTGCTCAGTTAAAGCGTAGCACTTCATCGGACACAAATAACTTGCAAAAACGAAGCCGCTATTCTATGTTCAAAGACACTAACTTAACCTTGACATCAAGGTGTGAGTCATTTTGATCAGCGACACTTTCAGCCCACACAAATGATGCTCATTTTTTGAGCACTGACTGGGCATCTTGGTGTTGTGTCAGTCGAAGCTTCTGTTACTCAGCCTTGTTTCACTGCCAGTCTCTCTCTGCATGGGGAAAGTGTTAGTTTTAAAGTTACTTTAAAGTTAAATTTAAGCTTTTTAAGATAAACCTGGTGGTTTGCTGAAGAAAAACAGTGTCATTCTGCATTTGCATTTTTAAATCCATGTAATGACTGAATAAAGTGTAATTTAAAAGATACAGTAGGGAGAGTGAAGATTTTTGGAACACATTTTGTCTCAGCACCTATATCTCAGAATCTTTTGTACTTTCAAATTTTGACACAAAGTACCCTTCGTTGTCTACTAAAAATAACAGTGTTTCCCACTTCTCCTACTATGTCACATGATGCATTGACCGGTGTTAAATATAAATCATTCCTTTAACCTGCTTGGGCAAGTTGTAACAATAAGAGGGAAACACTAAAAATTCAGTCCACACCACAAACTATGCATCTAAACATGTGCACTTCACCATCTTCCTGTGGTTCACCAAGAACAAAAAGAAGTCATCACTGACTTTCAAAGCACTTTAAGAATGACTAATCTACAACAATGAGCTGTTGTGGCAGATGCAGATTAAAGTATGTGTGGAGGCGCCCCCTTATTTGTCTTACTCTCTGTCTTGGCATGCTGAAAAAAGGAGTAGGAAAGAGAAAATGTGTTTATTTACCATGATGGGTTTGTTGTAATGCTGTTTGGAAAGGTGTTACAACCAACCCCTACCAGCCATTGTTTAGCTAGCTTTAGCAGCACGGAGGTTTGCATAGATTAGCATAGATGAAATGCCTCACATTTTACTTTAGAGACTACTCTGTAACCTAATGTTACATAGCTCCATAATTCAAACAGTATCAGTACCAATAGAAATAAAGACTTGGTCCCAAAAATATACTTTGATTCCTGAAAATCAGTGTTTTGGCTGTAAAATCTGCACACCTCTTCATACAGCTATGAAATTCCACATGCAAAGTGAGGAAGGAAGTGATCATGCATACAATTCATCTCATGAATCCTTATCGGTGAAAGTGATACAGTTAAAACCATCTCTTTGTTACAAATATTCCTAGTCTCCCCCTTTGGCTTGTGGAATTTAAGTTTTGTGGCACAGAGACACAAGCTATATCAGGTTATGTCAATAAATTCATCATTAGTTTTAGTTTCTTTAGGGTAAGTATTGCTAAGAGAAAACAGCACCAGCCACATCCTTTAAATATGACTTTTTCAGTCTTGAAGTTCTTCTCCTGATGGTGTTCGTCACCAGGAAGATGCTCACAAAGGTGCAGAAAATTCCAAGTCCCAAGCTGCACAGTTCACTGATTGCGTGCCGAAAAGACTGACTGGAAAAAACCCAAAACTTATATTGCAGACTAACACTGAAAATCGACATCAACATAATCCCATTCATCTAAATGAAACTACAATTTCCACTGTGCGGAGAGGCACATTTTTCTGTTTTTTAAGTAGTGCACATTTAAAATATTATTTTATATATTTGCTGTAACCTTGTAACCTTTTAATGATTTTTTTCATTCCATCCCATTAAAAGTCTGATGACACATTTGAACGCCTTTTATATATTTATTATAAAGACTATACTTCCATTGTCTAAGTTCATGGAACATATTGAAAATGTGTCCATCAAATTGAAAATAAACAAATCAGTTGGGTCATATTAATCTTAAAAAGGCCACACTACTGTTATCTTGACATCAAACTATTCAACTTATTATGAATACTGTCCAGCTCCCTGAAGTGTGCATTCACAGCTGTAAACAGCTTGTCCTTCATTAGACCTTCAGCTTAATTTGAGCAACATTAACAACCATTCATGTGGAAAAAATGTTGAAAAACAAGAATTGAAATTGAGGTCATTCTCCCTGGTGAAAACAATGTTTCACTGAGATTACAGTATTACTGCTATGAAAAAAAAACAAAAAAACATTCAAACGATGGCATTGAAACTTATTACTCAGGCTGTAACTCACTCACCAAACATTGCAACCTGAATCATACTGGTATATTATACAGGAAGAATAAAGATTGGAAACAAATTAAGGCCACGTGTAGAAAGTCTGTTGTCTGTTGACTACGGATATTAATTCATAGTTAAACTAGAAAACTAGAAATACTCTGTTTCCTCTGCTGCATTTAAATCTTGGGCTTCAGTAAAAATACAAAAGTACTGCCATCAAAATGTACTTTGTCCTGCAGAATGCATCATTTATAGTATTATATTATATTATATTATTTTAAAAACTGTCCACACATCCAGCTCTGAGGAGATCTGCTACCAGACTCTGCAGGGCCTGAACTGATCTGTGGAGACGACACCCTAACCTCTACTTTTGAAATATTTTTTGTCCTTGGACGGGATACTGCAGAGAGATGACAGGAAAGGAGGAGAGAGAGAGAGAGAGAGAGAAAGAGAGAGAGACAGATGGGTGATGAAATACAACAAAGGTTTCTGGCCTGACTTGACATTCACTTGTGTCATAAGACATAAGTTTGATAAACTGTATATAATAAAAAAAGAAAACATAAAATCAGCAGTAGAAATCTGATCTACCTGGTTCAACAATTCCAACTTCCTTTTGTAGTTGTGTCTGAAACTCAATTATTGTTACAAAAACAATTGTTTATTTACCTCCATCTGAGATTAATATTTTGGACACCAATATATTGTGCATACCCAATTACTATGATAGATATTTTGGGCACTGATCCTAGACATTAAGGGGGAGGGTTCACAATTCTCCAGGTCAAAACAATAGTTAGATGCCCGGCAATGAAACAGGGTTCCCTCGCCGTAATCACTCTTCCTGTTCTTAAGAAATCCTCTCTTAATGTGACCTGATTTATAAGTGACAGTCCTCATTCTGTGCAAAAATATATTCCAGTGATTAAAGCGAGCAAAACCTGTTTAAATGTTCATGCGTATTTGTGCATTGTTTGAAGATGAACTTGAAAAAAAGGTGAACTTAAGTTAAGTTGTTAAATAAAATGTTAGCAAAATTAGAAGGGATTATGGGCAAAGTTAACAAAAATTTAAATCCAGGTTGTTATAAAAAAGTCAATCCTACACTGTACATACAGTAGATGCACGTGCAGTGTAAAGTGCATGCTGTATGTGGTTAGGTGATACTGCGCACAGGTTCAGCATCATTCATAACATGGGTCAACAGCTGATGATAAATCGTGTTCTGCTGATTTACTTCATGCTATTCATCAGTTCAGTCCGAGTTCTGTACAAGTCATCCTGTCACACAAACAGCTCTGAATGTATCTCAGCAGCTATTCAGACAGTTACACCTCACCTCTTTGCCTGTGGGTGCTGTTAGCCGCTACCGCTCTGTCTGGGGCACTGCTACAGTAAGTACACGTAATTGTGATGAATCGTTTCGAGTGAAAGGCCCCACTCATCAGCACCTCCGCCCTCTTCAAAAAGGCTGCTGTTAGATGACACGTGGGACTAAGCAGCGTTACATGACACTCGAAAATTTTAGAATGTCCTGTGCTATTTATAAGTCCTCCCATGGTATTGTGTAGAAGTGATGCACTTGAATAAGGAAGTAGGCGACAAGAGGCTGAGCTGACTGGAAGCAGCTGACATCGGTAATTTGTCTATTCCAAACGATTGGAGATTCATTAAGGAGCAAGTGAAGAGGAAGATAAGAGGAGAGGCCTCCTGGACCTACTGGACCTTTCGTTTTTGCCTGCCGAGTAAATTCGACCATGCCACTGTGCGCACACTTACACACACACACACACACACACACACACACACACACTACACCTCAGTCCTTTATCTTCAGTGGTTACAACCAACTGGTCATACATCAGCGGGCCATCTCCCCATGGCTCTTAGTAGAGTTGGATGAATGTGTTTTGTGTTTGGAGCTGTTATTAGTCCTCCCAGGGGCAATTACAGGCAGGGACCAGTCAAATTTTTCCTAAAGTGTGCATAATATAAATAGATGGTGATCATTAGAAACACTTCACCATGGTGTTAATCATGGGATAAATGTGGAAAAATGTCATCTTATTCACAGTATACCTGCCAACTATCTCCGTGCAGTCAAAAGGGATTTAGGAAAAAAATACATTTTTAGCAAGAAAAAATCCTGACGTAGGAGAAATTCTACTGTGGCTACAATAACTATGATAAATTGATATGGAGGTTAACCTAGTGCTATTGTTCATCTGGATGAATAGCCACTTACTCGCATCCCCTCCACCTCCAGAGCTTCCCTGCCCGGTCCCTTGAATTGATTGAGGAAGGTAAGTGCAAGTCGCTGATGTGGGAAACCTGCCGCATCTCTCTGTCAGCAAATGGATGGCATTTCTACGGCTCCTGTAACAGCTGTGCTCCAAATTCCTGACCTTGGCTGTCTTTTATCTGACTGTAACAGCCCTCCCGTTTTCTGACTTACTGAGTGTGTTTTTTGGCAGAATGAAACCGCCAGCGATCCCCATTATGACCCTTTATCTGGTCCGACAAAGGATGAAATTTGTGTGCAAGAGAATCATCAAGCTCAGCAGATATAGCTTTAGATTAAATTCCTCCTCCAGCTGCTTGTGTTGTCTCCGGATCATGCTTTTGTATTCAACTTAAATGTCTTTTTGCTTTTATATTTATTCTAATTTATGGCTCCCAGGTCTCCCCAGATAGCAAAATTAATCTGGGCCAGATGCTTGTTCTCTTCTGGCCCGGTATACGCCCGGTTCCACAGTCCGAATCTGGCCCATATACACCATAATTGTCAGATGCTACATCCACATCTGGACCAATTCTGCTGCACACACACCAAATCTTGTGGATGTCAGCCAGCACTGGAGGATAACAGCCAGAATCTGCCCAGGTGTGGAGGTATATGGTCCACACACAGGCCAAGGACCCAGGCACATGTTGGGACAGAAGTTTCATTTTGCTCTCTGGGTCTCTATGTTGGGACTAAGTGAATGACTGATCGGTGATAATTAGGGGTCATGTGCGATTATGAAGGAGGAAACCCATAAAAAAAGATGCTGTGGGCCAAGAGACAATAAAATCTAAATGTAAGTGTTTTAGCTACAGTAGAACGGCCCCCTACGCTGCCTCCCAGTATGATAAATCCCAGTTTGGCTTGTACACAGTCTGTGGGTGGCTGTTGTTACTGGTCTGGGCAGCTCCTTAAATGGTTTTACACCATCGCCTAACTCTGCAGAACATTCACTCACCATATGGGTTTAAGCTTCTTTTGCTCACTTTGTTTGTCATTATGATGCATCACTGGTTGAACCTTAACAGGTGTTCCCAGTCTCAGAGCTGCTCTGGTGCCAGACTACCTGAATACAGAGGCTATATGCTTTGTCCGTCTATAAACTCTCTGTGAGGCAGCCAATCTAACATAGCTTGAACATCACATGAATCTAGGTGAAACTTTATCATAAAAACAAGAAAATCCATTTTGCACAATGCATGGCAATCACGACTTCTGCCGTACAGATGAGAGAGGCAAATTAAAAATAAAAATTAACACCCTCTTATCTCAACACACAACTTGAAAATAAAAAGAACAGGAAGAAGAAAGAGCTCACACAGCTCACACAATCGATGCAGCCACAGGTTTACTCCCCTTTGTCTGTGGCCAGTTAAATCATTTAGTTTCCTGCATGAAGCCGAATATCTTGAGAAACACACTCATCAATAGCGAGGATATACTCATCAGTTATGTCATATGTAAATAGAGATTTATGCACAACAATGCTTATAATACACACATTAGTTCCTTCAGTCTTTTCAGTGTCTGGATTTTGCTGAGTTTAGATTTGGAGGCTACTTGTTCACAACCTCTTGTGGAGTTCTAAAACAAACTATTTGACCGCCTTGATATTAGATCAGTGTTTGAAGGACCTCTGTCAGTCTTTTATGGCGCCATCTGAAAGTTGCATTTATTTTTCATCCTGTTGAGCTTATAGAATTTTCCAGATGAAGACAGTAAATCATAGAGCGGTTGAAACCTGACCCAAAATCCTGTCGGCTTGGAACAGTGCGTGATCAACAATCATCAACAGTACAAGTGAGTGCGAGCTGTAATGCAGCATCCTTGGTAATATGATGTTCATCCAAAGAAGCTGGCTATATACACCAGTTCTCTGAAGGCCCATTAACAGGCACACAGGTATAATTTTTTTAAAAAGATTTCCCTTATTTATTCTTTCTGAGAACAAATTTTCTTTCACTAAAAAGAACCCATCTGTGATGAATGTTGAAAACATTTGGAGGCCAGAAAATTATTTTTCTTTCAGCTGCAGGATCATTTCATTAGACCTGCATTAGGTTCTTTCTTGGCCACTTGGGGGCAGCACAACTAGCCAGAAACTAAACATCGGGAATTATCACCTTATAAAGTTAACATGGTAAATGTGTTAGCAAACAGCTGCTTATTTACACATTCAGTAGACGATAACAATCATCTGGATCCTTGTTTCTGCACCTTATCAATGTAAGTCCAATATTGACTCTTTTAGCTTTGTTTGGTCTCCACCAACTCCTGAGGTCTGTCTGCCTGTTGTTCGGGTGTTGGGCTGCTAGCCTATCAGAGCTTCTCTTTTGCTGAAAACAGCTGTGTGCTATAGATGAAAAATGGTCTATGTGAGCAGTAAGAGGCAACCAAAACAAAGAAGTTGTCGGCAAAAAGAACAAAAACGATGCGCTGAAAGGCACCAAAATCACAGATAGAACTAAAGGGAAATGGCAGAGGCGCCTGATAATTCTCTGTCATTTTGTCCCTCCATGTATCCTCTTTTACTTAGTCATCTGAATCATTGCTGCTAATGCCGGCCTTACACCGCAAACTTTTCAAGCAATTTCACTGTCACTGTTTTGCTAGAGTTGGGCTGCGCTCCCATCATTTGGATCATTTGGTGTAATGATGTTCGCATTGAAGGTGCCTGAATGTGAGTCTTTTTGGTGTAAGGCAAGCATTAAATACACAAGGGAGGAAAGGGTAATAGGACACCAGGAAAATAATTTCAACATAAAACAGGAATTCATTAATATGTTTTTCTTCCTGTTAATTTCCACCATGGAGTATGATGGGAAATAATCTCAAAGGAATCTATTAGCAAATAGAGCCCCTGCAACATCCCCAGTTTTAACAAAATCTTGTAAAAAAGAAAAAAGTGTACGACCAAAAACTCTGTGACCTCTGACACACTGTCTTAAGATGTGAGAGGGGGTCAGACTTTATTCTTTTAAACATCTTTTCAGAGTCTTACTGCATGCTAGGCATAAGATTTCATTACTTTGACCAGGCAATTTTAATTCTCAGTAAATGGAATGTACATATAGACTCTGCTACAACTACTCTTATCCACAGTATTACAATTCATTATGCCAGCCAGCACTCTGGGGGTTTAAGAAGGGACTGGCCGCATAAAAAAAGCTTGCATTTCTCCGTAGCTCAAATGACACCTGGAACATTGAGACTAGATGACCTACATTTGAATCACATGGGGGGAGTGCAATTGGAATTGTAGTGGTGGGTTAAACTCACTTTTCTAAGAACTCTTTCTTCTTGTCAAGGTTACCTGGAAGATTACTACACCACTGTGTTTTTATAACCTGCACTAAATTGTAGCAAACAGGACATTTCATGAGCAACTGTGAGATTTAGACTATGTCAGACAAAAATGTTTTAAAACTGCAGTGTACAATAAGTTTTCTCTGCACTGTTTGAAGTAACTAATGTCATGTTGTGTTTGAAATGAAAATAATGAATGAAATGAAACAAAAAACACCAATGCTTAATGCTCCATTGCATGTGCGGTCATGTACTGACAGTCAGTCTGTTAAGGTCACATGGGATCTGACCTTATTTATCATACTGATGCAAATTATACTCATTGCGGTCTTCACTGCTCCAGCAAGCGCTGTAAGGGAAAAACACCTACATAACAATCATCAGGACATTCTCTTTAATGAAATACCACTGATATGTCTTTGATGGTAGTGCTCACGTCTGCTGTTAGAAGATGGAGACATGCATAGTGCATGGTCATAGAAATTCAAAAGACAAAGCAACCCCATACAGTACAGTCCACTTTGCATGCAGTTTGTTCTTGGCATTGGCAATTACCACCAGAACACAATGGGATAAAACCTTGAAGCTGACATCTTGATCCACTGCTGGGCAGCCGTAATCCCCAAGATCCCTAACATCCTGACTCTTTGATTGTCAGTTTGATACAGCTCTTAGGGTGATTAAAATAATCAATATAACAGTTCAGTGTGACATAGGCAAGGCCTGCAGATGCATTGTTTTATATGGGAATCAATTCCAAATCTCTCTTTTTCCTTTTTTTCCTAATCAGCCTATGACTTTGTTTTATTGTGGGACTTTTATTGGACTCGATTTAAACAGTTAAATACTGTTTGAAGAAAAGCCTTCAAGTAGCAACATAATCACCCAGGTGTTGGGCTGTTTTCAATTAGGACATAATAGTCATTCTAAAAGTTATTACTTAATGACGTATGTTTCTTTCTCGTTTTGCGTCCAGGAACAATTTTCAGAGTCAGTGTTCTTCTTCATTGGGATAATTGTCTTAGAGGAGAGAGAAGGGGGCAGAGCAGAGGGGAGGCGCAGGCAGGGAGGAGGACAGACAGACAGGCGGGGGAGCTGGAGGACGAGAAGAGCTGCCAACAGAGCAGCAGTCCAATCCAAGCGCAGCCGGGACTCCTTCTGGCGCCATGCGCGCGCGGTTCGGAGAAGGGGGGGCGCGTGACGATACGGACGGATGCGGCTCCTCGAGCTCCTGGCTGGGAACACCACCACCTCAACATTATCATCCTCAACAAGTGAGACCGGCGTGTTGTGTTTCTTAAGCAAACATAAACACAGCCACGTCTGGAGATATGAACCATTTCACCTGGAGATTCATTGACTTAGGAACTTTACCGTCCGACTATTTAACCTTTAACCGAAATGTGGACGTGTGGAAGAAGCTGTTCTTCTCAGAAAATGTTCATTTTGTAGTTGTTTTTATAAAAAGGCTGCTTCTTTCAACGGCGATACACATGTGAAAACTACAGCTGTATTATCGACCATATCTCAGCTTTTTGGTAGCTGAGGCTGGGTGGAAAAAAAAAAAAAACTGCTGTTAATTCATATGAAGATAAAACTCTTTCCCGGTAAGTACCTTTACAAATATTATACTTGTTAATTAAGTTACTAACCTATATGTATTTGTAATGATTTAACCACACAGTGCTAAAATAATTAAAACCAGCTCTATTACAAAACGCTATGATACTGCTTATTCTGCACTTAAGCATCATTGGCCTTATTTAATTTAAATATTTGCCCAGGATCTTACAAGTATACACGATATTTTTATTATTAATGCTGTTCAAACGTTTACTTTCCTAAATTTTGTGTGAAGCTGAGATAAGCCTACCCTCAGCTTTTAAAGTTAAATGTTATATTTTCTTGCAAAACTGATGAAAACATCTGCAAATTGGTCATTTAAGAGCCAATTTGATATCTAATTTAATTTAAAAGATTAAGCTACTACATAAAAGACAGCTGAGGCAAGCTTCAGTACAATATGAACCTAATATAGACAATTTAACTTAATGATGTAGTCGTGTCATGACATCACTGCAGGGTGTTTAGGGTGTGAGTGTGGGTGTAGGTGCCACATCTTGTCCACACCTCCTGCTGAGCTAAGACTGACCAGAACGTGAGGGGCTTATTTAAGACTCCTGCATATGTGTACCTGTGTGTGTGTGAGAAAGAGAGAGAGAGAGAAAAAAGTGTGTGTGTGTGTGTGTGTGTGTGTGTGTGTGTGTCTGTGTGTGTGTGGCCTTGAGCTATGAAGCCCTTGCCAAAGACAAAGGGGGGAAAAGAGACAAGAAAACTGAGAAAAAGACACTGACTCCATGGGGCGGATGACCGCGAGCACAGCTGGGGTTCATTGTGTGATCATCATCTAAGCCCACCAGAGGGTGCGCAGTAGTAGCGCGATGATCCTCCTGCAGGACAGAGAGTAATTTTAGAGCCCACAGCTGTTATTGTCATGTGCCTATGAATGAGAGGCAAAAGTCCTTGAAATGAGGAGAAAAGAAAACCTTGACTTGGAGATGAGCTATTTTTACTTTATTTTTTGTGGGGCTATGAAATAATGTAATTAATATTGATATGCACCACAATGCCCTTAACATCAGATAATAATTTCATGTAATGTTTATTATAGACAAACATTAGCTTTTCCAAATTGAATGAGAACATGCCCATAAGTGTGTTTATGAGATTTGCTAAAGTGAAATGGATTTTTCTCAATAGGTCTAATCACATTATACATTTTCTAAGCATTATGGGGAAATTATGTCATTCAGCCTACTCAGCTCATTTTGGAAACTGTGCAAGACGACTTATTTTACCAAGTGTCACTGTACGGTTGAGTTTCCTTCCTCACATATACATTGCCATCAACTACTGCCATCTGTTGCTGTCTCACTGCATTTAAGAACTAACTAATTTGTTTGAATAACACTGCTTTCTTTGATTCTTTCAGTGCCCAATGTAACATATCGATTCCCTTGTCACTCGGCCCGCTCCAGGCTCTCTGAAGCTTTCAACGACTTCACAATAAACCTGAGATTACTGCTCCCTGCTGTAACTGGAATATGCTCAGTGAGCAGCTCAATATTTGGATGAGCTCTTTTGAAATCTTCTTCTAAAGATTATATGCAATTCTATCAAATCAATTCTGAAGGATTATCTCATGATAAACCCATGTGTTTGTGTGAATAATCTGATAATTCTGGCATTTTGAGAGCTAATGACACTGCGGTTATCACCATTTAATGCCACGAAAGAGGTGAAACTATGATCACTCTTGCCTGACAGGACTTGTTGGAGGTTACTGCTGAATATGCAGGATTTAGCAGGGCATGATATGCCCAAGAAATCCCCAATCTTTGACGGCTTTGCCTTCTTATGGGGCTTGCTCTTTGGATTATGCATTGCAAGTACACCAGTGATGGCTTGTCCCGCAAGTTGTCACTGTATAGAGAAGAGTGGCATGACGGTGGTGCAGTGTATGTCTCGCAACTTGGAGAAGATCCCGTCAGATCTTCCAAGAGATACTGTTGTCCTACTCCTGGCATCCAACCACATCACGCACATCCCCAACCACGCCTTCAAAGAACTGCACTACCTTCAGGAGGTGGACCTGTCTAACAATGAAATTGAGACTATGGACGTTGGGGCATTTCAAGGTGTTTCTGACAGTCTTCTCGTGCTGGATCTATCAAACAATCGTATCCAAAGTGTCCCCAAAGAGGCTTTCGCCCGCCTTCGGGCAAAGATCAGCCTTTCAAACAACCCATGGCACTGTGAGTGTACGCTGCAGGAGGTCCTGAGGGAGCTGCGACTGGACCCCGAGACGGTGAACGAGGTGATCTGCCACACAGCCGTGAAGGAGGAATACGCAGGCAAGCCCGTAATCCAGGTGCTGGACTCAGGGATCAACTTCTGCAACTTTCACCACAAGACCACGGATGTAGCCATGTTTGTCACCATGTTCGGGTGGTTCACCATGGTGATCGCGTACGTCATCTACTACGTGAGACACAATCAAGAGGATGCTAGAAGGCACCTGGAGTACCTCAAGTCGCTGCCCAGCAGCTCTCAGATCAGCAAGGACTTTGACACTATAAGCACTGTTCTCTAGCAGGAGGTGTGGTGGTGCGTGTGTGTGTGTGTGTGTGTGTGTGTGTGTGTGTCCCTGTAAATATGTGAGTAAATGTGTGGTTAAGTACACATGACTAAAAAGCTGTTGCAACAATAATCACAGATGTTTTTCAGAACATAATTTGAGGTCTTTCAGTGACTCAAATGGGTCATTTTGATTTTTTAAAACCCTGGCCTCATAAATGATATATTTTGTATTATTTCAAAGCATTTATTTTGATTTGATTAAATATGAGAAAATCTGGTGGTACAACCAGAAAACGCAGCAGTGTCAACGGTGATAGCACAAAATGAACAAACTACTCATAAAACCCACACTCCATGAGGGATGACAGATCTAGAGTGGAGAGATAAATATCCCACTCTGATGTCGATCCACGGTGTGATTGAATTTGGACTGAGATGAATGAGGAAGACGCCTGTGTCTTCCAGTTACTTTATATTGATTGATTTATGTTCTTAATGTCACTCTGTCATGGTGAAGGCTATTTTACTACTTATGCTGATATCAAATAGGTCGAGGTGTTAACAGTCAGTTTGCATAAGAAACACATAAAAACCCAGCCGCCAATAAATCTTGCAAATAAAACTACTGGTCCAGGAAATAGGGTTACACTGCTGTTACTTCTTTTTACTGTGCAACCACTGCATTATGTCAAAGAAAAAATTTAGTCGGACAAGGAAAAGTTGCCATATACTTGCAGTTGTAATGTGTTTTTTTTGCACATCTAAAAATGAACATTTCAGCATCCCATGCCAAGCTTATGTAAGGAAAGAATTTCTCTTTTATTACCAGGCAATATCCCAGTATTCAAGACTCCGGGTGAAAAGTCTTTCACAGAGGGTGACAGACTGGGATCTAACCTCCGTAATATGTGTGATATGTAGTTTCAGCTTCAATTTGCAAGCTATGTGACAACTTGATAACGGTTCACTGGAAAAATTGTTTGGAATTCGCAAGTGCAGTCTCTGGTGAATTTCATGGTGATTTAAGCACTTCCTGTTTTTTGCACCAGTACACCGCAGAGAGACGTTCGGTTCAGCCTAATGTTTCAGCTCACTCAGATGAGCTGATTATTACACAGGTTAAAAAAAAAAGAAAAAAGAAAAAGCATATCATCTTTTGAGTTCAGCTCAGATGTGCTGTATGTATGAATGTATTTGTGTTGAATGTCAAACATTTCATCTTTTTTGATATTGGTGAACCACAGCAGCAAAATCACATATAGCATAATTAACACGCCATAGTCATTACTTCCATTGATTTTATTGTAGCATATAACACTGTTTGTTTCACGTTGGTTTGGACACAAATTCAGTATTTTTTTTTATTGCCTATGATTTACTTTGTTGGTCAGGAGGTAATTGTGTCCAAGTGCCTACTCTCTGGGACTCTCTCTACACCATAGCACTGTGCACTAAAGTTGGACAACTTGAGTGTCAAGTCCTCTCCCTGTCCACCCTCGCCGTTGCAGAACTCAGATTTATCTACAGCCTCTGCCCAGCCAGTCTCTGTGTAAAGCCCAGGGACCTGCGTCATAAAGGTGTTACAGCCCAATTATCCAGATGTGTGGATTTTTCCAAAACAAAGGACAAGAGCGTGTGCTAGAAGACAATGACAGAAAACTCTTTGACAGTTAACATTGTGTGCTTTTCTGTGATTGACAGCTGACTGTACCTGTCCTCACATGGTGACTCCAACTCATCTCGTAGATCCAGCAGGTTAAAATAAACACAAAAAAAATTATTTGCAACAAATACTTGACTCTAGGTAGAGACTTGTTTTTTTAATTTTGCATTTTTGTCTTGTCATCTGACAAAATGATCTTTTTTATACTACTGTAGGTTTCTTGGTTACAGAAGTGTCTGTCTGTGCGGTCTTGACCTGTCATATAACAATGTTTGTGCTGGCCAATGTGTACACAACTCTTATGTTGAAGGAATGCACATGCCGTCTGTGTTGTTATGTAAAATGTGTCTTTAGCTGAACCATCATCAAAGTGTTTGGATGTCTTGAGGAACTTGTAATTGGTTAATGTCTTTTCTTCATCTAAAGAAGAACAGATCTATGAGGTCGTTTTTTCTGGGATGGGAATGAAAGGGCTCCAATAATTTTGTGATAATAATGTGATAATCAATTTTCTATCTGTGTCAGCAGTTCCTGTGTTTGTTTTATTCTTTCGATTTCAATGGATACCTTACCAGCATTTGAAAATAAAAATTCTTTTCCAAGACAGTTCGGTCTCTTCATGTTTTTTTTTTTTTTTTTTGTCGGTATTTTAGCTCCACATACAATAAATGGAAGAATAAAGAATAAAAGAAATCCAGCTTTCATCATCACAACAGTGTATTAGTTAGAGCTCAGCCTTTCCTTCTCAGTTAATTATTTTACCCTCCATGGGTTCAATAAACAATTTAGCTTCAGAAACGGGAACATGTCTATGACATTTTTTGAAAGCAGCAATATTTTCACTTTCCGTTGATGTAAAATGTCATTGACCAGTTATTCCTCTCTGGACAAAGGAACAACATCGAGGGAAGATATAAGCACAAAACAAAAACTTGGAGTTTCATTTTTTGCAGTAATTTATCAGTAGTCAAGAATTTTTGGCTTATTTCTTTGTTGTGGGGCGGTTTCATGATGGAACAGACTCAGCTGGCGTTACCATGATGAATAATAGATTTTTAATCTTCCAAGCAACTGCACCTGCAGCGCAGGGTGTCCGGAGAAGACTGGTCACTGTGAGTGAGGCAGGTTTCTATCTTATCCAGATTGTCTCCTAAACCTACAGCACAGCACTCAACTTCTCTGCAAGCTATTCAGTTTCTGCTCATAATTCTAAGACGTCAAACCTACAAGCAGTGACTTAACAAAAGTGATAAATCCCTTTAGTCTTCTGTTGATCTCATCTGCAGGTCATCTTAAAGGGGTAGTTTGGGTTATTTGACGTGGGGCTGTGTGAGGTGGTCATGCATAGTCAGTGTGTTACCTGCAGAATATTCGTATCAGCGCGCTGCCAGTTAGCAGAGGCGGCCGGGGGCTCCGGCACAGAGGCAGAGCCATGTGTTGCTGGGCACGGGGCCAGCAGGAAAAAGGTGTTTTAGACAGTTTTAAAAGATGCCCACTGAAACGATACAATATCTGTTTAAATGTACATTTCATGAAGAATATTTTCAGCGCTTTATCCTCCCATTAAAACAAAGTGAAGTTTAGCTCTTTCTGATTCACTCAGCTGACCTGCGGCTGCGGAATAATACAGTGTGCTAAAGAATACGGTAGTTGCACCAAAGGAAAGTGCTGTCTTAACTGGAAGATAACTGAAAATATTTTAAATGAAGATGAACACACTGATTATGCAGCCTTGTCAAATAACCCAAACTATCCCTTTAATTTCAGTTGACCCAAAAATTCAATGTGGAAGTTTGACCATCCATCCATCATTTTATCCATCTCCCACCATGCATCAGGTTTCCATGCATCCACTGCACTCTTTGTTCTGATGTCAAATGGTCGCTCAACACCTGCAAATAAACAACTGGTTTAAGGAATGAGAGAAGCTACAAAAATTATAATACTTTTCATGAAATCAAACCCCATTTCTTATATTATTTATGGTCATGTTTTATTTGTGTGACCCCTGGCCTGAAGGAAGCATAGGTCTCAGAGATCCCCCAAGCTGCCCAGCGATCCTGAGCCTCAGCTGCCCGGCCCCATGATCAACGCCCAGCAAGGCTCCATCCGGACCCTGAGTTTTGGGGTCCCAGCTGACTTCCTATTGGTTCCTGCGTTGGGACTCTCAGCCGACGTCCTCTCTGTTCCTGAGTCAGCCGTCGGAACCTGAGGTCTCCTGATCCACCTGATCCAGCCTACAGACCTCCTTCCCCGCAATGCTGGACTTCTTCCATTTTTATTTAGACATCTGGAATCCATCCTTTGAGGGGGCGTACTGTCACAGTCTGCTTCCCACTTCCCCTCAGCCCCTGTCTCCAGCCCCCGCTCACTTCTCCCTCGCTATGTTTTCTCCTTCATCTCCCCAGATCTGACACCATCTGTCCCTGGACCTTTTTCCTGTCTACCGTTCCACGTCTCACCTGTTCCGTATTTGCATGCACCTAAGATTTCCTCCCCACTCACACACCTGATCCCAGTTCCCCTCATCACATAAGCTTTCATTTAAACCTGTTTTTTCCCCTTCTCCTTATGGGTCCATCTGTTTATGTACCCTTTCTTTTTTCCTTTGTACCTATTACCTGCATTTTGTACCTGTTCCTACCTGCCTGTGTTTGGGTCCTTCCCACCTGGGCTGACCCCTCATCCCAAACCACCCAGTGCAGGGAATAGAAACATATGATGCTTGGCCAGCTGTTATAAGTGACATTCAGCTTTCACTATATTGTCCATGGTCGGTCTGGGATTATTTTCCTGGCATCAACCTTTTGATACTGACTCGAAGGAGAGTGTAATTGTTATCTTCTGATGATTAACATGTAGAATGAGGCACTTGGCTGAAATGTGACCCATTTGATCGGCTTCCTGCGTTTGTTCACCCTGTCTGCTTGCCCTTTACACCATCTGTTCATTGAAATATCATTAACATTTTAATTATAGAGCCTGACATTTCTTCTGAGTTAGAGAAGAGGAACCAGTTGTCATTCCTCCTTGTTTGGAAGCCCTTGAGCTTAGCTGCCAAAACATCCAGCACCATTACATGACACAGTATGGCACAGCTCCATTGTTATCATACAAGACTTCTTTTCTGAAAGAAAGAAAGAAAGAAAGAAAGAAAGAAAGAAAGAAAGAAAGAAAGAAAGAAAGAAAGAAATTAAAAGTAGTTCCTACACACCTCAATGACCCACTTGCTCTGCAGCAACTCGGATCAGAAATTCATTTGTATTTGTATTTTTAGTGGAAATCCCTGAGTTTCGAAAAGTTACCAAATTATGTCAGGTTGGATTTTAGGGAGATGCAAATAAATTGATGGAAAAAGACATCAGGAATCTTTCCATTTGATGCAATGGGGAAGCCATAAAAAACAGATGGTTAGGTGTCAACATTGCACTTAATCATATAGATTATATTTCACACAGTGATACAGCAGTATATCTAAGAAGATGCTCTGCTGTTAAACTTCTCTTCTACTGTGAGCACAATAAACAAACCTGTTCTTTGATTCTTTGATAAAGACCCCCCCCCCCCTATCTTTCTCAAGGTGAGCATTGGTAATAAAATCATTTGAACTTAGTGTTCAGTCAACATTGCTTCAATATTATGAAACTCAGTGTAAGTTCAATCAGGAAGTCTCTTCATTTATTCTCAATTCTCTGTCTCTCTTTATCTCCCTGCTTCTTCTGATCAGCTATAATATATCATTTTCAGTAAACCTGTTGACAACCTTTAAATCTGTACTCCGCTCCTCTGCTGGGAGCTGTCATTTCAGTGCATATTGCTGCGACCCTCTTCCACCCCATTCACCTCCAGTCTTCATATCCAGTAGCAGGTTGAGCTCATCACAGTCCAGTCCACATCACATCCTGATATCCGGCACTCCCTTCTTCCAACCCCCCCCCCCATCGCCAACACCAGTGTCCAGACAGTGGGGGGGTTTCCGTATCTTCGCACATCCTCACCCTCATCCATCATGATGGGGATTAATCAACAAAGCCTCACATCCCTCACTTTTCTTCTCTTGTTTGTGCACATAGCAATAAAACATTTATTCGTTCACTCAGAATGAAGTCTCTAATGATTCTGATTGAAATGCCATTGGCATAACCACCACCAAGTCTTTGAGGTTGTAATCTGACATGGGTCATAGTCTGTACCACGTCTGCTGTGAACATCAAATTTTTCTCTAGGCTCTCAACACAGCCTCCCGTTATTGATTTTTGATCACCTTCTGTCAGCTTTACCTCAAATCTAGCACCTGGATTCTTGTGTTTCATCTTCTAAATGCTCTTTCAGTTTTCTGTCCAGACACAAATTAAAGTCTGGCGAAATCACTGAGAGCAGTTTTTTGTTATTGTCTTTCTCTTTTTAATAGCACAGAAATGAAAAAAAAAGAAAATCAAGATAATAAAAAATGTCAGCAATTACACGTTTCACTAAACATCTTCTAGGAGTAAATAGCATTTATTACAAGCCAGAATTTTAGTGGGTACAATTTGTGTAAAATATGACAAGATGTCTAAAATGTGTTTTGTAAGAAACATTTTTTAGTCTTATGTTGTTTTGAACATTGAGATACTTCTCTGCTGACATTTTTGATCAGGAAATGTACCAGGAACCACACTGGCCATGATGAATGAAAACCTTAATAAGATATCCATGTGCAAGACACTGAAAGGACAATCAACATGATAGAATTAAGATTGATAACCCCACTCTACAACAACCATAAAAATACAATTTGCAATAAAGACCTGAAAAGGCAGTTTCAGCTTTACAAGGTGTTCATGCTGTAAAAACAAAATTGACTAGTTAAATGGATTCATGTTTGAAATCAGTTCATATTTTGAAGGGAACACTATGAAGACACTGCTTTTCACACTTAAACTTCATTATTTGTGTGTCTGTTTTAAGCAACTAAAACTTTATCAATCTTTCTTCCTGCTGTGCCTGAAAACAAGGTTAAAGGAACTATTTGTAAGTTTTGCTATTGCTACATAGTGTTAGCATTAACAGCTGCTTATTTACCAGTCCGGAAGAAACGTTGTGAGTTCAGCATCAAACTTCACTCCTTTACTTGCCAAGAGCAACGCCAATGTTAACTCTTGTCTCAATCACATCTTTTCTTCTACTGAATTTAGCATGTTAGAACCTCTGATCTGTTCTAAAGACGTAGTGCTGCTCAGAGGACGTATTATAACCTCTTGTCTTGTAAATGCATCAATGGCCGAAGCTCTTGTCAAGCAACAATCACCACCACTGGCTCTATGGCAAGAAACCACGTTTGGCGGCAGAGAAAACGTACACAAAGCCCCTGTAGCAGAAAACCAAAACATTGAGCTGAAAGGCACTAAAATGCTTCATAGACTTGAACAGCAGAGTTGTGTGATAATTCTCTGTGGCTTTCTCATTACAAGTGATCCCCTTGATACAGACATACAGTAATTTGATCCATTGTTATTACAAAACTATAGATTAGTTCAGCTTTAACTGAAGGACATAAGCAGTTTTAATAGTGATCCAAGACTAATTAACCAGTGCTGGCTCTAAACTGCTGATCTGTGATCACCACTGGTCCCTTAAGGTTTGCACTTGATGAACAAACACTTTGTCTAACTTTATCCACAATGACAATCTTTGCCGTCTGTGGGACAAAACGTTACAGTAGCCTTAAATGCCAACACTATTTATAATGTATGACAGTTTCGGTCATCCTGGATCATTCCTTGCTGTAACCACATCTGAAGTTCACCATCCAAAAACTCTCAAGTCTCATCGAGCTGGACAGTTTGGGCTGTTTGGAGGGCATGGGTAGCAGGTGGCAGAGAGACTGCCAAAGGTCACAGTTTGAGTCCCTGAAATGGTGAATGTGTCTGGTTGTATCAAAATGTCCTTGGGCAAGGCGATAAGCGGCCTCATGCCAAAAACTCTCAAACTTTAGGGATATTGATGTGCCGACTCATTTCAGACATCTTCATTACTAACGTATTAGTGACGGACATTCAAAATATGAATTTTGCTAGCTTGCAATTTCAAAAAGGATCTAGTGTATCTTGAAAAACCAAGTGAAACATGGTATTTTAGATTCTTTTCATACGTCAGATGGGGAAAATTTCGTCTAGGCCAACGTTGGTTCATGCTTCTTATCTCATATTACAGTAACAAGCATCACCTGTGTGGCCCCTGTATTCCTTGAGAATATAGTTTATTTCTGTAATTGGATACTCAAGCCACATATTGCCACATTTAGTCAAATAATGCATCATATCGAGAGATATGTCCATGAAGTATCGTATCCACAGTCTTTCCTAGGTTATAGTAAATTCTTTTCCAAAAATGACGCACTGGAGAGTTCAGTCATCCTCTCTTTTAAAAAGATCTTTATGACACCACACCTATCAGCAGGTTACTTTCTGCATTGTCTTTCATTAATCTCATTTAGATGAGAAAGCGCTCTGCTTTCCCCCAGGATCGGGAACAGTTATTCATTAAGCTGCCTCAGACAACTCCACAAGTGTTAGAAAATGTTCATTTGACCCTCTCTCTGCTGTCACAGTAGCCGCCGCTGCTTTGGTTCCAGCTCAGGCTAAGACAGTCATCCTCACTCATCATCAGTTCCACCTCTGTGCATGGTTGTTTAGGAGTAAGAGGCTGCCTTAATTCCATTTTTTCTGATTCGATTATGTCTGACTTTATGAGAAGTGATAGGAGTCAGTTTTGAGTAGTGTATATGTGTTTCCAGCTGCATGAAGGGCGCGTCTGACAATCTAAACCTCTCCAAAAAAGAAAAAGAAAACAAACTACATGTTAACAAAAATAATTTTCCTTTGCAGTCTCAAAGGGTCGAAAACGGCTCCAAACAGTCACTTTCTCCCTACAGAGATTAATGGCAGGCTATTAAGTGTGTGTAAATGTTATCCATACATGGCACCGGATTTTGGAGGGCACTGGACTTAAATCAATACCTGAGTTTCAATAACATGATGTCAGAAGCTGACAAGCAGTGCAGCGTAGTAAATCAGATTTTCAGTGTAGCCAATAAAGGAGGTGACCTGCTTCAGAGCAATGCTTAGTTAATGGATTTTTAAAATGGGGACATCCAGAGCTGCGGTGGATGCCAGACCAGGAGACGTGTAGTGTGATCAAAGTACAGGGCGCAGTGACTGAAGGAGCATCAATCACTGCACCACAGCAACCCTTTCAACAACAAAGTATGTTTGTACAAATGTAATTTACATCAGCAAGTACATAACAGATGAAAAAACGTGCCTGTTATATTCCCTGGCAACATTTTGTTCCAGTGCATGAAGTGTGATATTCATATTCACCAGAGTCGCTGTAGAGAAGAGAAGAGGCTGGGGTACATGTTGGGTGTATTAAGCACATCAGTCTGTGCCATGTGTTTCAGGTGTTAAGGACACACTGCTGAAACACATAGACATTTAATGAAATGTGCTCATTCACTTTCTTGCAGAGAATGAAATGCGATTCACTCTCATGAGCACAACAATGGCAGAGCCCACCACTAACAGTGAAGAATACTGTACAGAGAGATCATCGCGGTGGCTCTGAGTGCTCCACGCACCGCAACTTATGAAATCATCTTCATCAATTTGACGACACATGAACTGCAAACACTCACAACACAAGCAAACACAGAGACACACTGCAAGTAGCACATACAACAACGTCTTCTTTTAACAAAGCATTGAACAACAAGTGCAACCCACCCGGCCTCAACACTTTTTTGTGTCCCCTGGAAACACTTCCATTGTCGTGCTTGAATTTGCTTGTATTGTGTCGTCAGGACCACCGTAGGATCATTACTGAATGTAAATACATCGAATGGCTATTGCACAAAAAATTATTATCATAAATCGTATGATCATGACTTTGAAGCCCATGAAGGCTTAGTCTCAGTTCTTAAATATTTCCTTATAACATCAGTGTGGTTTGATCACAGTGGGGCTGACATGAGCAAACAACCGCACGACTTTTGCCACGACACATTTTGCGTCGTGAGATTCGCTTCCTAACTGAGTGAGAAGAGCACAGCCAAATCACAAACAGACATGTCTAATGCAAAACAACCAGCACTGCACTCATTGGAGATAATGTATTCATTTGGCTAAAGCCTTAACTAGAGAGCAAAGAGGATTAAGAAAGCTAACTAAGTAACAAATTCTTAATTTGTAGCTAAGTGTTCAGTATTCAATATTTTATTGCATCAATTTATCAGTGATTATATGTTTTTGGCACATTTTATGTGTTTTTATTTGTTAAAAATATTTGTCTTGAGGCGTATAAAAATAATAGTTTGGCAGACAAGATTTGGGCTGACAGATAAGATTGCACCATACCCAGATTCTGGGTTGCTCAAGGCACACTCTTATTATTCTTGGGATGACATTGCACCATCTCATCCATGACACAAGAATGTATCTTTCTCCTCAATTATGTATTTCTGTCCGGCCCAAGGCTGTTTGTGGATAGCTTTGGCTAGGACTGGCTGTATGTCTCAGACATGCATCCCTGTCGCAAGAGCTCAGGATATTAACTTTATAAATATGGCCTTCATTGTGGTAGGAAACACCTTTACTGTGGCAGTAAAACACTATTGCAATAAGACACAAACACGGATGATACATTTAGGAGTTGCATTCGTGACCTGTTCCCTTTCACTTTAGTCTGAATGATACCTTCCATAATGAGGGATAAATTGTGTTGTACTGTTTTTGTATGTATTACCGGGACCTGGCAACAACTTTGGAATGAGTTTCCTGAGGATATGTGCTTATGAAGCTTTTAACTGACACCGCATTTCCATTTGTTACTTTTATTTGTTATTGCTTTCAAATTTTAAATTGTTTCCAGTTTTGTTGATTTGTCTATTGGAGGTATAAATGTGGTGTACCTCCTGAATTTTGCAGCTGGCATGGGCCCTCTGAGTGCACTTCAATTCTGATAGATCTGAAGTTGTTAGAAGGAAAAATAGAGGAAATAGAATGAAGATTATTGTTATGATAATATTACTTCCTAATATTATTGCTGTCTTGTGCCATTTCTGCCTGTGAATCAACTGAAAATTATGATGCTGCCCACATAGTGACCATGTAGCCAATGCTTTTCAAATGGTCATTTTAGCTCCATGGCAACATGTTGCACACATTTATACATTCATAATTCCTGTTCCCATGCCGTATGTTTCAAGTGGAAGATGGTAAAGGATGTATGGATCACTAAGCTCTCTAGTCTCAGGTGTCATAGGTCCCCATCAGGACCTACCTTTTGTATACAGGACAGAAAATGTGGCCACTAATAGGCCTGCAGTTTATCATACATACTTGCTGTTCTCCTATAATGATACAGACTGAGGAGGCAGCTGATTTCAGTGTATAAAAAAAAGGTTTCCAGACCTATTGTCTATCTCTACGGGAGTGTCCTTGTGTATCTGCAATGACCAGCTGAGGAGCCATTTGACTAAATCAAAGCAAAGCAGTGTGGAGCAAAGCACAGGGAAACATTGTGTTCCTTAGAAATCTGTAGTGTGGTCTAAACAGTGTCGACTTGGTGAGCACACTGTGTTAACACTTGCTGTGTCTTTGTCGTCTTTTTCTATTTGGTGATTTTGTGATCTGGGTTTAACTTATTAAAGGGAAGGGATGGGGAATAGAATACTTAGTATGTTTGTATGTTCACCCATTGGTGTTTGCTAATTATTGTGAAGTAAAAAATATGGAAAAAAAGAGAAATCAGATACTCAGGATGACAATAATCAGATGCAGATATCAGTTGAAGTGTGGCTTTGAGGAAAAGTAACATTAACACTTAAATCCAAAGCTTTTATCCTCTGTATGGTCACTTGAAGAAATCTCAAAGTCCTTTATAGCCTTTAGCTGTGTCCACCTGCTGCAGCTGTACTTATGCTGCCATACGACGTATACAGAGATGGACTTAGCCTCCGTGACATCACCCATAGGTATCTTAAGAGTAGTTTTGAAGCTCAGAGTGGCCTGCACCGCCATCGCCATCTTGGCAGTGCCTGAATGCTGAACTCCCAGCTACTACAAAAATGGGCAAAGAGGAGGGGGCATACTTCCTTACTCACACCTGATATTTTGAGCGCCCAAGTGCATTCATATTGAAAAGTCCAGCAACCTGCAGTGAACTACAAGTCCTGGGATGGTGCGCTCAAAACGATCAAAAGTTGAGTGTAAAACAATTTACACTGCTCACCCTCAACGGTAAACTGTAATTAAAGCTGGAAGTAGCCTCTGAATTTTTCTGAATTATATTTGGGTCAATAAGATTCAATTTAACAGTATTTACTTTGCCTAATGATTTCATTGTTTTCCCTGCAAATACCGTCTTTTGAATGTCTTTTGTTGAATTTCAAACAAAATTTCAGACAAAGTTTACAGACAGACAAACAGACATGCCGACACACAGATGGATCATCACTATTCTTAAAGCCAAGCTGCTAATATAGCTAGTATAGTAGTAAGTAGTCACACTTAATGGAGTTAGAATAAATTAATAAACCTTGCTTAGAAATTATGTTCTATAAAACTAACCTGCAACAGCAAGTGCTATTTATAATGGTTTCATGGTAATGTTTAGGCACTCCTAACACTTGGTTAAAGTTAGAGGAAGTTTGTGGTCTGGTTTAATACAGAAAAAGTTCACAGTGACTTCAGACACAATGTGTTTATTTACAATTAACCAAAACCATGATATTTCCCTAATCCTAGCCAGAGTGCTTTTGTTGCCTGGGCCTGGATGCCAACCCTCGATCTGTGGTGTAACAGTCATGCACTGTACGCTTGATATCCACCACAACCAGCTCCTGGCCCTCTGCTGCTGTTAATAGATGTAGCATTTTATTCATTTAAAAAAAAAGAGAAAAAGTTCCCTCTGCTGTAATTCTGCTGTTCCAGTTTTAGTTTTAATTTCAAGGAGGAGGGAGGGTGGAAATAAAATATGTATGATTTGCAATACAACAGTAGCTGTGGAGAGAGAGGGTCCATTCACCCAAATCAAACGATTATCAGGGTGGCAGCAGAAATCAGATCAGATATATCAGATATCTCACCAGACATATCTGTAACTATCTGCATGACTGGATACCACTGTTAGGTAAGTGAGAAAAATATGATGGGATTTTTTTTTCTTGTAATATCAGTGAATGGACCCTTTTAAACACACATACACACATTTCATGAATTAGTTCATTGACAGCACATATTGTGTGATCTGCACATGCAAACCTGAACCAGACAAAGTTCCATGCTATAATCAAATTTACATTAGATTGCAATCTATCCAAACAGCTGTTGGCCTCTTGGAGGTGGGCTTGATGATTCAAAGGCACCGTGCCTGGTTTGCATCACACCAGTGTTCATCAAATTAAGGCCATGGCAAAACTCACATCCCAACCTCCAGCACTGTGGACACACTCTGTTAGTAGCAGATCATAGTCAAAGCAGCGTCTGGAAATTATATTTGAGGGGGAGGCAGGTCATCTGCTGTCTGTGTCGTCCATTCTCAGCCAAGAATATTTTATCGCACTAAGACCAAGCACAGACGTTCTTTGTGAGGGCACATTGATTAGAGCGCTCGCTCCAATGCTCTTCAATACAGCATTTTAAAGATGTGATTGCAGCACTGAATTATCCTGTGTCTGTATGCAAAATGACAAATGGAAGACAGTTGCAGAAAATAGAATTAGGTGTGCTGAGGCTGCTCTGTTCATCAGAGCATGTTTCTTAAAGCAATAAATAAGATAATGTCCTCTTAACTGAAGCGTCTCCGGTGTTAATTACTTGAGAAAGAGTTCCATTTGAATCAGTTCAATTTGGATGCTCCAGCTTTCCAACAGTCATTTGTTTATTTTTAGCTGAGCTAGCATTGTGGTTGTTGGGATGGCAATGTGGGTCTGCCAGTCTACCACAAGTCAACGTTTTTGTGAAATATCTCCGCAGCTACTTGATGGTCCAGCAGTAGAAATTCATAGTTCCCAGAGGATGAATCTTAATGACTTCTGTAATCCCCTGACTGGACTGTACCAAGCGGCAACTTCGGAGGTGGTTTTTCGAATGGCCACTTGAGGCTGACTCCTGCCTCAACAGTCAATCCCCATAGACTACCATGTTAAAATGTCCAACTTTACATCAGGAATAAACATGTTTACAGCCTGGTACAAAAAATTGTTTTGGTCTCTTTAACAAATTTCTAAAGTTCTGCATAATCGCCGGTTTGAGTGACAGGTGGGTCAGTGTATGCTCGACACAATCCAGCATTCACCGAAGTCTTAGCTCGGGATGCGCCCCTCCTCTTTGCCCATTTTTGGATTAGTGGTGAGTTAGGTGGAGTCAGGTGCTGCCAAGATGGTGACAGTGTAGCAGCTCACTCTGAGCTTCAATACACTTACGTAGTACATAATGTACTTATGTAGTACTGTGCACACAGTGTACTCACTGGTGCAGTGTGTGAATTTCGACAGGGTAATGTTGTCCCAAATCAAACAGTGCCGTTATACTCTTATCGGAAATGATGATTGCAACATGTGACCGCAGTTTTCACCCACCTGCCGCTCGCTTGACATTTTACTTTCCTGTGTGTGCCCTCTGTATCATGCGACATAGAAATTAGGTCGCCAATTTTTACAACTTTGAAAATACGTTGGTGGTAGCTCCCCCTCTGCTACGTAGCCAAGATGGCGACTGTTGAGGTGAGAAGTGTCCATCACTTTACAGTCAACTTTTGACCGTTTTGAGTGCACCATGCCAGGACTTGTAGTGCACTGCAGGTTGCTGGATTTCTCAATGTGAATGCACTTAGGCACTCAAAATATCAGGTGTGAGTAAGGAAGTAAGCAAATTGAGACACAGCAAGAGATTACTCTCGCTTTTTAACAGCACGTTAACATTGTCGCTATGAACATGTTTGTATCATGTGATGTGGTTTAGCATGCTGATGCTGAGCCTCACAGACTGGCATTTCCTTTCAGATCGCTGATTGGTTTTGCAAATGATAATGAGAAATGAACTGCACTGTACTGTATCTCCAATGATAGAAAAAAGTAATAATAAGAATAATAATTGCATTGAAACACATCATGTACTGGCCTTCTGCCTTTTCTCTCCACACAATGTCCGTCCATTGTGATGCCGTTTTATTTGTTTTCTTATTATCAACTGAAAAAATCACAACCTGAGTGTGTCACGCATACCTTCACTTTATTGAACCGGCTAGTTGGAGAAGAGGACAACAATCCCCAGAGAAAAATGATAATGATTTGGTCTTCCTGCTTCTCAGTGACTGGTGATTATTCCTAAGTGTTGCTGTGACAGTGGTATTGATTTAGCCTGATATTCATCATCCAATCACCTCCGAGCTTCATGTGAGCCGGACCAGCTCAACTCCTTTAAGGACGTTAACAAAGCCGGGAGAGGAGCTATTTTTAGATGTCCTGCTTGCACAGCCAAAGGGCACCTAAAGGACATGCAGCAGAATTTTAAGATTTTTTTTGTGTCTCTGTTTTTTTTCTTTTGCGTCTTCATTCTTTATAACTCACTCTAGAGCTTTCAATCTCGAAATCAGTTCTTAAAAATTGACATATTTCAACATAATTCTTCTAATAGCCACTTTCCTGTGAAATATTTAGACAGCAAAGACAATGTTCAACAGAAAATGGAAAACAAAATGCAACGTTTTGTGATAACGTGTAATGACCTGTATTGACTACTTTCATGGCCATAGCTGGCAGGAAATTGAGAGCAGAATTTTATATTGCACATGGTGCAGCATAAGCTGCAAGGTGATTACACATGATGTTTGTCATATCATGTGCAGTGGCTGCACATGATATGACCATGACCATGGAGACAATAAGCCACAGCTTTGGTTGTGAAGCTTCGATACTACAAATGGACTCATCCCTGACTGGATTCTCAGCTCTGGAGGACATGATGCTCAACAGATGCTTGAAATCTCGTTGCCTGGAAGGAATGCTCTTGAAATACTGATTCAGTCTGAGAGGAGGCTCCTATCTATAATCTCTGTTTCGGCATCATGTCTAGTAGCAGCTCTTCAGCATGTATAGTATATGCTGAATACAAATGTGTGCAGCTGTTGCTGTAATCATGTACAGCGCAAAAGACATTAGAGCAGTGCTGTAGCTTGAAACAAGGCTCACTGGCTCTATTCCTTCCAAAAGAAATAAGAATAGTAAAATAACATTTTGGAAGTCACTTCTGTATCAAATATGACTGTTCAATATAGTAACGTTAGTTTAAAGGATTAGGCTGGTGATGAAATATACTTTTTCTTGTTGCAAACAAATCTCATGTAAATACCAAAACTATCAATGAATTGATTAAGAAGTACTGCCTATGCATTCCAAAGCCTGATACATTGTATTAATCTGTGTCACAGAGCTCCACTGCTGTTTACACATCAGTAAACCACACTGTTGCACTGCATGACATTGTAGTTTATGTGGACTCAGTCCAGCATTCACCATCTTGCTACCGTAAAAACTCGCAATGGACCTTTAAATAAGTATTAATCCGCAGCTGAAAATAGTTCCCTACAAATGCTTTATTTCGTCCTGTTTGAGTAAAGATTAACAAGGTCTTGGGGAAATACTGAGCCTTCTATTAAGAAAGACTCTTTGAAACATCTTCAGTGGAAAACACTGGGTGTGAAATGGATTTGCAGCCAGGCTATACAAAAACACACAAACGAAGATACACATGGCACAACAGTTATGGACATCAGCAGACAGTATGGCATGATGGCCAGAGTACGAGTTCATTCATCAAGGTCAAAGTCCAAAAAGTCAAGTCTGTGCAAATAAGTGATCTCCAGACAACAGTAAAACAATATCTGCCACTTAACAACTGAATGGCAGCGGGAACAAAGGAAAACTTGTATCTCTTGGTTCTCACATCGGGCATCCTGAACTGACGACCTGAAGGGTAACAGTTCAAGCTCTGTCCAAAGATGGGTAATCTTGGCTCTGCAGAAGGAAAGTAGCCATTTTAACCTCCTGCCTGTTATAAAGGTCTGTAAGATGGACTTGATTCCTCCCTGAAATCTTACTGACCACTTTAATGAGGCTACAAAGCCTGCTGTTGTTGGCTAGAGTCAGATTACCGCACCTAGCAACAATACAGAACATTCAAACTGATAAAAGTAAAATAAAATAAACCTTCTTCAGTCTCAGAGGAGACACTAAAGACTGTACTGTTAAAATATTGACAGTCGCTCGACAAATTCGCACAGAATTATCATTTTAGTGTAATAGTGTCTGTTGGTGAACTGCTTTGGTTTTACAACCTGCAACTAATGCTTTTATTCCTCTCAGCCGCTCCAATTAAACCTCTCAGCAGTCACAGCAGACAGCTGGTTTTAGCTCATAAACCCACTGTACACTATCTGCCCACCATCAAACAGCAGACAAAGTTAGCCACTCTTTGGTGGAAGCAAAAAGAGCTAAGAGGAGAGTGATGGACTTGATGAGATCACAACAAGGTTGCATGTTGGACAAGGTGTTTATAGCTGCCCTCATGCAATTGTGATCCCCCCCCACCCCCCCACCCCCCATGCAGACTATAGGTAGATGCTACAATCTACAGATGTTCCCTGAATGCTCACACGCAGGCAATAGGTAGATAGCATACAGCACACTGCAATTTCTGGGGCAGCAGCAGAGCACTGTGAAGAGTCTTTGAGGGAGGTTTAAGGGGGTATTATAACTGTCATTACAAAATGCCAATATCAGGGGCCATTGGGGGCCCCAAGCATTTACCCGGTTTGCTTCTCTTGAGGGTGCACCTCTGACCTTGAGTGGAAAACAGCTGACGCGTCTTTAACAGACAGACGGACAGAAAATCAGAGTTAGAGAAGTAGCTCTGCAGTCAGGTGTTGTGAGTGTGATGTGCGTCCCCTCTGCACTGAGAAACTGGAACAAATGGCTTTTTGATGATCTATTTGTGTACTCGTTGTAGTCGCCCGAGCTGTCAGCTGTCACATATTGATTTAACATGACCCCATGTTAGCCCCGACAGGCCCGAAAACACCTCCACTCATTTTGCAATCTAATTAAAGTGTGTGATGCGCGGTGAAGGGCTCGTCAGTTTGGAACAGTTCTATCCGGTGCAGCACCTGCAGCTGACCTGTTTCTCTGCTCCATTTGGCATGTCGCCCATCATTTCAAAACAGTGAAACCAGCAGGTTTGAGTCACAACAAAACTGACATGGTGTTTCCTGATAAACGGAAGATCAATCTTATAATATACGCAGGCGAATTCGTTGAGCCGGCCCCCTCGGCCATGAAATGATAAACAGAGACACGAGCACTTACCTGGTGCCAGCTTCTAACCAATAAAGAACTGAGGCAGGAAAGGAGGGGATATGTCTGCGCTGCCCTATTCCCTCTGGGGAGACGAGCAGCTTGCGATACCTGCATATGCTCGGCACTGGCCCCTGCTGTGTCTGTGGAGATTGTTTAGCAGTGAGTGGAATTAATCACCTACTGTATCTAATGTTGACACTATTTTGGGGCAGGAGAAGCAGAGAAGAAAAGAAACCCTGCAGTGAGTCATTTTCTTATTTTCACTGACTTTCTTATTGTTAGAAAAAAATTAAAATAAAGAGAGCACTGGGAACTTTCCAGCACGTTTCAATATCTTAATACATTTATATTACTGCCACGAGAAAGCATCTTTTCACTATCCAATTATAGAGAAAGAAAACAGAGCTTTTGGATTAGTGAGTGCTGTGCAATGCATGGACAAATAGACTATAAACACAGGTGACAAATCTCTTTCCAAATAAGGTGAACATATTACTGTAAATACTGTGAACTGTGGAAGCAATGTGACTCACAAAAAAAACCTGGGAAGCTTATTGTCCCTTTTGTATCTGCCCTGGAAAAAAATATACACAGACGCCTGTCCTGGTTACTGAATAGCGGAGTTGATGCTATAAACAGTCCAGTCTCTAAGTGGAATTATTTATAGTAGTGGTGCTGCCTCCATGGCTTCCAGTCTCTCTCTGTTATCTGATCAAACAAGCGACACAAAGGCAATGTTGTCACTTAATCAGATTCTATTAAGGTGCTGTCTTCTTACATCTTCTATTTAATTTGATACAACCCAAATTAAAAACTATGAAAAATGAAGAGGTCGCTCTTTTCCAATAGAGGTTTCATTCAGTATTGTAGAATGTTAATGTACCAGGATGACAGGCTTGGGAAAAGACAATAAAGCTGTGTTGATTGCCTTGACAACACTATACATCCTGCACAGTGCAAGGGCAGAAAGCATTGAGATGCTCATGCAGTGGAGTGAAAAGCAAGGTTGTGGAAGATGCAGCATCGGTAGGTGTTCGGTTTATTTTTCATCTCATCTCTCTGCGTTAACCTTTACTTCTTCAGGTTTTCTAACCTTGAGAGTACCTTAAAGGATACGTTTGGATGTCTTCAAGTCGGTCTTAATACAACTCTTAAATACACATGTGCACTTTCAGAGAGGTACCGGTTTTTGTAATCATTCTTTCACTCCATACTGGCCTTGAAGAGATCCCTTTGTTGTGCACCTCTGCTGTCAGAAAATCAAACATTCCTTGTTCTGTGCACTATGAAGCTTCAGCAGTGTGAGTTATCAAATTCAAGTGAGCAAAACATCCAAATCTCCCTCTCTAGTGTTTTTTTTTTTTTGTTAGTTTTTTTTTTTTTTTTTGCTGAGCCATGGCAGAAGGATCCTTCCTGATATTTGCATATACTGTAGGTTTGTTGCCGGGACCACAAATTGGCAATTAAACTACACACCCTGAAGCCTGATATTAGCTTCAGCTGAATTCGCAAATTCATTTTTGCAGGGAATGAGGACAGTGGATTTTGTCACCCATCTCTTACAGTTTAGTTACAGTATGAAGTAATCACTTTAAAGTTCCTCCTCTGGCTTTTTGAAACCCCTAAAACTCATCTCTGTTCCTCAAACTTACATATTTAGAAGTTTCTCCATGAAAAAAAAAATCCCTTTGTGGATTAAATGGCTTGGATGTAACTCTACACCTTTGCCTCATTCATATTTGATTTATGAATATGTAACTTAGCCCCACCTCTATCCCCACCCAGCCAGCAGCGACTCCTCTGCAGCTCCAACTCTGCTCATCATACATCATACCTCTGTAGGTTTCCTGCTTTGAAACTGACTCTGCAGACGAAAAAGTCGATGTATCAGAATGGTACTTTATTTTATGTATCGCTCTCTAAGACGTAATAGGTAGCATGACCTTACAGATTCATTACGTTATAAACCAGCTCATGATGTGTTGCTCATGTTAGATAAACCATGTAAACCAATAAATACCTATAATCAGCTACACCAGCTGCAATATGGAAATCCCAACCCCATGACAGGATTGGTTCCTTAGGTATGTGAAGTATAAAACCCTGGCTGTCTGAATACGTTCGTTTGAGACTGTCATTGGTTCGTTGCAGTTCCAAGCTGTAAATACTCAGCCATGGCACTGACTGCTTATTTCCCTCATGATATGCATGTATCATGCAAAAAACATGGTTTAATACCCGCAGCAGCCCGGGTATGAATCCGACCTGTGGCCCTATGCTGCATGTCATCCCCTCTCTCTCTCTCTCTCCCCCCAACTTTCCTGTCTCTCTTTCACTGTCACAAAAAAAAGGCAAAAAGCTCAAAATATGACTTAAAAGAAAAAGAGGGAATTAAAAGTGATCAATAAATCTCGATATCGAGTGATGATATTGTTATTGTGACAGCATTTTTGGCCGTATCGCCTGGCACTCGTTACGAGGCAGAGGAAAGTGAGGGAGAAAATAGCTTTTGTTATGAGTTGATATTTAGTATCATGGGAAAAAAATCCTGGAAACAGACACAGGATTGGTGTCCTTTTGTATCCTCGCAGAGGACAACTTCACTGACCCTGACCCTCGACTGTGCACAAGAACCATCATCTGACCTCCACCATCACCCTCCAATCCCTAAAGCAAAGTCAGTGTATATGAATGTACTTTGTATGAGATACCTCGTCTTGTCCCATACTCTGTCTGTCATGTGATGCAAGAAGAATTAAAAAAAAAGGCCAAATTGATATAATCTCAGCACATATCTTGGCCTGTCAGACATATCCAAGAAAGAACGCCACCTTCAACTAAACCTCTCGAACACTGAACTATCGGTTATCTCAGTTAATCACTCTCTCTATCATATTAATATCAAAATCACTTCTTCATCAGTTATGTCAACCAAGGTTGCAAGAACCTTGTGTCATGTTTGATGAACCAGCTCTCCTTCTCTGACCACGTTGCTTCCGTCTCACAGTTTTACCACTTTGCACTATACAGAATAAGAAAAATCAGGCCTTGCTCGAGTCAGTACATCACTCAGCTCTTGGTCCAGGCCATGGCTCTCTCTCACCTTGACTACTGCAGTGCCCTTCTGGTGGGCCTCCCTTCACGCACAGTGGAACCTTTTCAGATGGCCCAGAATGCAATAGCCTGACAAGAATACCCCCCCTTTTTTTTTTTTTCCCCAGATAGAGGCATGGACTAAGACTGAGGCTAATGTGTCATTATCCATCTAGTTTTGGGATGACAATGTGAAATAAACACTTTGCTTTGTATGACGTGAAATAATATGATATAATATGACAAAATAATTATGTTGACACTGTACAGCTCAGCTAGATCATCCAGAAACAAATTCTTCATGGTGCTGATCCTATCTGCAGGGATTCGTCCAGGATACGTGCTATTCTTAATACACTGGCAGGCAGATTCCTACTAATTACCAATGTAATAGGCAGTCACATACCTATTTTGCTTTTGCTGTGCTTTAATAATTTCCTTTATGGGTCCCATTAAACAAAGATTGTAACATAGACAAGAGTGCATTTGTATCATATGTAGGATCTAATGATTCTTCTGTTTGACAATGCAGGAAATTGCATAAATTCTGCTTCCGTATTTGTAGCAGGTTGTGTTTACAGCCTTGGCTCACAACTGGACACTGTTTCTGTTTCCCACACTGATGTTTTACTGAGTAAGCTAGGTCTTTCTCAGACACTAATGAGTCAATCAATCAAATTACCACTGAGGAGAATGGAGTGGAATGAGCATCATGCTGATGTTAAAGCTGTTGTAGCCTCAAGAATGCGAAATATGTCTCTTGGAAACATATAATTTTAGTAGCAGTAAAGAAAGGGATGAACAAGAAGAAGAGCAGCACCTACATAGGTGTGGGTAATGTGGACACGAACCACTGAATAACGTTCTGACAGTTACGGTGCAGCTTTATTGTGGATTATTGCAATATCACAGGGAAATCAATAGTCAATTGCCTGTAGAGAATGTCTGTTTTCATAACAGTCTTCTTCCAGCTTCCCTATCTGCCATGTTCTA
>NW_019525242.1:1324967-1336021 GCF_002814215.2 Seriola lalandi dorsalis | reverse complement strand
TGGAATGAGCATCATGCTGATGTTAAAGCTGTTGTAGCCTCAAGAATGCGAAATATGTCTCTTGGAAACATATCATTTTAGTATGATAGCATCTTCATCTTCCTCATGCCTATGCCAAATCACACAGGGAACGTGGGAGAGACTGAATACAGTAAAGAAAGGGATGAACAAGAAGAAGAGCAGCACCTACATAGGTGTGGGTAATGTGGACACGAACCACTGAATAACGTTCTGACAGTTACGGTGCAGCTTTATTGTGGATTATTGCAATATCACAGGGAAATCTATAGTCAATTGCCTGTAGAGAATGTCTGTTTTCATAACAGTCTTCTTCCAGCTTCCCTATCTGCCATGTTCTATTAGTAGCTGGGATTGTTTCTAATCATTGAATATTTAGTTTATTCACCATCAACTCATGTAAAATAACCCACCAGTCCTCCAACCTGAACAACCATGTAGGTCGTTTTTGTCAACCCTCTGATACGACCTATAGGAGTGTCTCCTGAAATAGCACCCCCTACAGTGGCAGGCATTGTTTGTGAAGGTTGTCATGTTTTTAATAATGTTCCCTTTTATTAACCTGAACCATTCTACGACCGCCACACATTGCCCGTTGCCCTTACAGCCATCGCATCATGCACTGTAAACCAAACCTGTTTCCTATTGGTCCGTAAAACAGGCTTCTAAGTGTAACTTGTAAAACATGTATATAAATATATAATGTACCACCAAACATCATTAACAAATGCCACAAAAGTTACAATAATAAAGACACAGACTGCACTGACAGCGGCGTACCTACCTCCTTGCCATGGTTACTATAACGGTCATGGTTAGGTTCAGGAAAAGATCTTGATTTTAGTTGAAAATAAGTACTTCCTTAACATTATACGATCTTTGTTGTCATGGTTACAATAATAACAACGTGGTTAACTTTGTCGAACGGTCATTGATAATAGAAAGAACATAAATAGCTTCTTTCACATGGGAATATACTACGTCACAGCACTTTTCCCTTTGCTCCTGTCATAATTACTACGGCCACTGGATGTCGCCTACCAACAAAATGTAACTATGGGTCATAATTGCCTGCTACACAAACGATCTATGGCCTTTTTTTTTTTTTTTTTACAGGAGGACAATTTAAAAATAACAATTGTTATGCATATGAAGTCCAATCTGATGGTGGAACTTAATGAAAACTCATATGAGTACTCGTGTGCATTTCAAGTGTTTCAAGTGTATGTGGGAAGCCGGTGAGGGTTCACATCCATAGTGCTGCACTTGTAACCTCTGTGGCATGACCATGGCGTGTGCACAGAGCAGCCGGGCATCACTTAAAATCTCTCATAGGCTTCAGACTCTGCTAAAGGTCCTGAGAAGCTGCTGAGCAGGACTGTAGAGCAGGACGCTATTTTTTAATGGAGGCTAAGAAATGATGGATGTAAAAGTGATTTCCAAATACTGCATCTATCCATCCTTTAAACCACTTATCCTGCACAGGGTCAAGTAGGGCTGGATCCTATCCAATTTATCATAGGACTAATACAGACTAATCCAGAACCCAACTTGGGCTCTTGGTTGTGCTAAGTCAGGGAAAAGTCAGTTTAATCAGGTCACAGCACTTTGCTCGTTAAGGATAGGGAAAGATTGTGGTCTGGTTTAGTACAGAAAAAGTTCACAGTGACATCAGACACAATGGCTTTATTTACATTAAACCAAACAATCTCTCCCTGACCTTAACCAAAGTGAACCTCGGTCTGTTGTGTGACAGTCCCCCACAACCTCCTGAATAAAGTAACACTTCATAAATAGCACTTCATTCAAAAAAAAAAAAAAAATGTTGCCTCTGAGCATAATCCAGTCAGAGATTATGTTTCTTACAAAGCGTATTTGCTGTTGCAGTTTAGTTCTATATAATCTCTAGGAGACATGTGTTGAATATTAAGTGGTGTTTTAGTCCTAAATTGGCACAGCAGCTCCAGGCTTTCATTTACCTTCTGCATGTTTTCGTCTCATCAGTCAAACTTTCACTCGGCACTCAGGTAGTATACAATTAGCTTGTGTGAGCTTCCCAAACTTTTGCCACAGCTCTCTGCCATTTGGCAACTTTAAGTGGGCACTTATGTGGTATGGAGTTGCGCTTGTGTGAGTTTATGTGCTGGGAGGCTGCCCGTGGATTTATGTAACAGTTGGTGAGAGGCATCAACCACAAGGAGCAGAGAGCTGCAAAAATGAGCTAAAAGCTCCAAATGAAGCACCAGCCTCGACTGTTAATTCTCAGCAGGATCGGCAGTACCAGCAACCCTTTGACATTACAGTGTTAAAAATATCAGAGAGATTGTCTTGTGTTTTATTTATATACTGTTAGTATTATTACTAATATTGCTACTTTTTTTTTTTAACCCAGCCATTTGTGTGTGAAACTAATAGCACAAGCTGCTGTTATGACTTGGCAAAAAGTGCCTGTAACAGAAGTTATCTAAGGATGGAAATGGGAATCAAATATATGGTTTTGAAAAACCTTTATTAGATTCTCTTGAAATGTAATGTTTTTCATGACTAGCAAATCCACTGTGTAATATTTCCCCACTGTGCAGAAGCCAGTCCTGGATACTGTCAGAGTTAAGGCGAATGCTTACCCTTTATTGAATTTGGAGTCAATCGCAGCCAGTGTTACTGAAGATGTTGTTAGATCTGTCAAACATGAGAACGTGTATACTCGTGTGAGTGTGGAGAAAGTGCTAAGATAATTGCACTTCTTTTATAAGCTAAGGTTTATAACATTCTGTATTTTTCTTTACAAAAGTATGGGCTTCCTCAATAGACAGTGCAATTTCTAGAAAGGGCTCTCAGAGAGTATCTTACTTTGAGCAGTAAATGTCAAGCAGTTCTTTTTTTCTGTTTTATGATGGCCGTAAACTGACAGACCAACATTCAAAGAGACACCAGTGAAAACAACTGGCTTGGCAGAAGTAATATGTTTTTGAAAACTGGATCAGGTCTTGATAAAATACAATATGTGGGGAAACAGGCCGTGGGCTTCCTCTCAAAGGCTTTATGGAAATGCGACAGCTGTCCTTATAATGCAATTGGATGACATTCTGCACGCTGCTCTCAGGATGTCAGCTCTGATAACTCGTTGCAGTATCATACCAGTGAGGAGCATTACGACCGATGCTCCAACTCTATCAGTCATTCAGAAAACATATCTGCTATAAACCCTGTTATTTTGGTTGCTGAACAGGGGGTCAGTGTTAGTGCTGCTGTAAGTGGACTGGTGGAGCAGCGGCAGAGCCATAGTAAGGATAAATGACACCAATTAACTCCCTATTCTCCCCGTCCTCATATTCCCCCCTTAATCTCAGAATGCCGTTAATTACAGAGAACAAAAAGTGTGAAAAAAGATTTAACATTCACCTCTTGTGAGAAAAAAAAAAGAAAAAGTTGTTTAACAAACGATCAACAAGCATTTTAATCAGCAAAGGCCTATTGGGGATGGGTTTCATGCCTCAGGATGGGTAAATCTTAATACACAAAGCTTCCTCTGAAGCCCTGTGCAAATTTGCCCACTTCTGAGGGCTGCAGTGAAGTTAATGTAGGAAGGGATGCTGAGTATCTGTAATGAAGTTTGTGCACAGAATTGTTGATGTTCCTCAGGGTAGAAACATCCAGTCTGGCCTCTGTTGTTTAAATTCAGCACAATCACCATACATTACCTCAATTAACCTGGCTGGCATCGCACTGCGCCCACCGTGCAGAATGTTACTCAACCAAAATGCAAAAATCAATTCTGGGCTTGATCAGTAAATCAACCCGGAGATTAAGTAGGAGGAGAAGGATGCTTCAATCCCTGTCTTACCCTCCCACCTGAAGCTGACTTCCCTCACGTCAGCCTCCCACTGGTTTAAAAAGTCACTCAGAACAGGAAGTGATGATGGTTATTGCTGGAGGAGCTCCGTTTTTCACATAGTCAAGTTACAGACACTTAGAGCATCCATGTGGCCATCGCCACATTTCACCAACTCTACCCAAGAAATTGATTTTTTTTTTACAGATCAATAATTTCAAACTGATGTGGGTCTGGCACAAACAGAATAAAAATAAGGTGAGAGAAGAGTCTCCAGCTAAGCTAACATATCTACGAAGCTGTGCTCATCCTCATATCACAGTTAACATAATTACAATTAATAGGTTCTGACTTATAAATCGTTTTCATGTCGACATCCGAGTCATAAATATGACTTGGACACTCAGACTTCTCTCTGATATGTCCGATCCGGTCCTTAATAATATGGAAGTGTGAGAAAAACAAACAAACATGGACGCCTCATGTCAGCCAAACTCTGTCACTTAAGCTAACTCATTCTGACATGTTGTCAGTGTGTAGTATCTCTTTTATTCTTGGGTATTTTATACCCTCAGTAGAGTGTCAGCAGAGAGCTGTTTGGAAATGCAGGAGAAAGAGAAAGAGAGAAGAACAATTATCCCCAGCCAGACGAGAACCAGGGACACTGCAGTTCATGGTCGAGGACGTGGCCACAACAGCCCTGTTTCTCTGTTAATATGCTACGAAATTGTGCTGACATGTAATTAAGCAGGATTATGCTCAACGTTTTTTGAGTGCATGAAGTGTTACATTTATTACCAGGCTGCACTCAGTGGTGGAAGATGTGTAGGGCGTATGGTGGGTCACACAAAGTGCAGGACTGTGACTCCAGCATCCAGCAGTCACATCCAGACTCCTGAGCTGTGGTTAGATTTAGGCAACACGAGCACATTGGTTCATGTTATTTATGTATCAATTTATTCATTCATTAATTCATTCACATACAGTGTTCATCTATCAATTCATTCATTTTTTGCTTGATGGAGATTCAGGTGTCGGTCAGTTGTAAAACATTTTGCATCACAGACATCTGTGTTGAAAGCTTCACTGGTTAAAGCTTCACTTTGCCATCTCTAGCTACTAGGGTTGCCACCTTTGATGGGGCTCCTCCTCGTCCATTTCATCACACCGACAAAATAAAGTAAATAGGTTTTTACCTGTTTTCACGCGTTTATGGACACAGGATCGGACATAGCCGGGAAGAAAACAGAAAAGCAGTAGAAGGAAACAAATGAGGTTTCATTTGAAACAATGACATTCTAAATTAAACATGTATTTTCACAATAACCAGGACAATTCGTGTCCCAGGAGAGAATATTAATTGTTAAGGACAGTTGCATCCTGGGAAAACTGGGATGGGTGGTCACCCTACCAGCTACCAGTGCCTGAAAAAGTTTAATAAAGCTGTAGTCACTATGAGTGATATTGTTTTGGAAGTTTGTTTTTCTAGAAAACAGATGAAATATGTTGCCAGTGAACATTTTACTGGTAAGTTCAGAGTCAACATTTTTGTGATTTTTGAGATGTTAATTACCAACATATCCTCATTATGTATGTATACTTTATATATATTATACATGTAATCTTGCATGCATTACACTTCAAACATATTTGCAGTTCCTAATTTGTTGTATATAAACACAATTTCTAGAAAATAGCTTTGCCTATCATGGCTTCTCAATGCACAAAAATGTAGATATAAAACTCACATGAGCAGCTCTGCAGTCATGGTCTTGAGCTGTCCAATGAACCTGAGTACTGAACATTCCCATTTCTACTATCCATTTCTACCAATAAGGCACAGTTATGCTTTGTTAGCATGCTTACATGCTAACAATGACAATATTATCATGCTGATGGTCCCCAGCTTACTCACTAAGCATGCTTATGTTCATTAAATAGCATCAAGCACAAAGTAGCAGGTGAAGAGACGTTTCATCTCCACCTGCTGGTGGAGCAGGAGACAAAAATCACAGGGTCAACAAAGTCACCAGGATGTATTGTGTGCAGGAAGGAGATGTGAAGATATCACTGAATTATTCAAGACTTTGTCCTGATAGAGGTGCTAGATGAAAGGTCAGCAGGTCAACAAACTCAGTATGATTCATCCTCTGCCATTGTTTAATATACTCTCCAATATCCCTGTCCTCTGTATGCCTTTCATTTGAAGCCACAAGAATTGCAAAAGCTGTAGCAAGGTGCATCCTCAGCTTTAGTATAAGGCTTCTTACTTTTTACTTTGACTAAATAAAATCCCTTGGCTAGCAGTTATTTTCCATTTGCCCTTTTGAGCCTTTATTGGATAGCATAGTGGAGACAGACAGGATATGCAGGGAGAGAGGAGAGGAATGACATTCAGCAAATAGTCCGGCCGGCTGGAAGTCTAACCAGGGACTAGCTGCTCATGGCCCATTGAGCCCATGTGGTACGCACCCTAACCATTCAGCTATCAGGTCACCCCGCTCGCACTCAAGTAGCTCCGAAAACTCATGTCAGGTAATGTAGGAAGCATCTGAATTCTGAAATAGCGCCAGTGCCGGTTAACAGAGTCCTGATGTAATGTTCTGCAATTTCTCCCCCACATGAGGTAACACAACAGACAGCTTTCTTCCTGACTTTTGCAACTTTTCTGAAGTCTCTATTATCTCCCAAACATATTCCATGGCATTGTTCCTCAGAGAAGCGCCTTGCTGATGTCATCATTATTAATTGCAAGTCATGCACCTGTCTCTCTAGGCAAGGGCTCGCTCACCGTGTGACATTGTCTATCACTTTGTCATGTTTCCTGTCTTACACGCTCACGTCAGTTTGTTGCCTCTGGTCCGTCGCTGGTATTTTGAAAGAGAGCACAGCTGCAAAGCCTCACATTTAATCCATCCAATTAACAGTGGTAGTCGGAAGGTGTTTTAAGACGTATATTTGTAATGTCATTAAAAGCTGAGAAATGAATGCACATAAAGTTATAAAGTCAGCTGACCTTGTAGGAAGTTTTTGCCAAACAAGGCATCAGTGCAGCGTTTCATTACCTGCACGGATTTTATAACACCAAATTAAGTTTAACCTTTATGTGGCTTTGAAAACTGATGCTGATGCCGATAGTTTCATGTCAACAAAATATGATATTTCATCCGGCATCTGTCTTTTCATCAATCTGTTAAGCTCTGGCCCACAGTCTTTGATCATTAATGGCTCAGTTTGCATGAATCATTGCGCTCGCTTTTATGTAAGAGGAGGAAAATATTGATTTCAGTGAGCTTATGACCTTTCCCATTGAAAGACACCATTAGACAAAACACGGCACAGACCTGAACTCTATCGAGTGTTGTTTTATTTAAGCTCGAAGGCACTGTTAAACAATACGTTGATATTGATTACCATTAAATTCATTTGCTGTCATCCCAACATTTTTCAGCATTCGGGTCTGTTAATGACAGAGCAAACTGTTATTTAACAGACGTTAATTTTTGTTTGATTAACACAGATTTATATAAATGGAAAAGCTGTGCAAGGTGACCAGAGGGGAAAAAAAACTAAACATTTCAACATGATGCTACAGAATATTCTCATTGTGTGCAGAAATACAATGAGAAACTCTATCTCTGTGCTTATAAAATTAATAGAAGAAAGCCAGGGATGAAGCAGAAAGCAAGCACAGATTTCCTGAGTAAAGGCGAGCAGATTTCCAAAATAGTCCCTGTAGATGCAGCTATTTATGTGGAGAAATGAACCATTACTACATCTAATTTGTGGCAAATTGATCTTGGAGACGCAGGCTGTCATCAATCCCCCTGCATGTGTGTTTAGACTCCGATTTATACTTTGTCAGAGGGGAATAGAGCTGGGAGGACAAATGTGTCAGCTCACTGCCTCTCTGAGGCCCTGTCACAGAAGAGCTATGATGGGGAAGAAGCCAGGAAGGATTCACTCATGCTTTTGGTGACAGAAAGCTCCGCGGGCAGATATCACTGAGGAAGCCAACCCTCAGGCGCGACTTCAGAGATATAATAAAGTGAAGCAGGGTATAACACCTATCTCCGGAAAACGTTTATGTTTATTTATAGATTATTGGCTGAGAGGAAAATGTTTTAGGTCTAATGAAGATAAATAGAGCTTGTCTTTACTCATAGTTTACTTTGGAATAAAACTGTGAACTACTTTGATTTCAAGATTTTTTTTTTATCAGTAGGAGGAACCGACTGCTGTACATACATGGCTGACCAGAGCAGAGACATTCACCACACATGTTGCTTGTGATTGTGACTCATGCCAAACCAAAGAGGTCAATTATATTTGCAGTTTCTGTCAGTAGGAAGGAATGTGATCAATATCCACCTGGTTATCCCGCCTATGATGTAACTGCTTAATACAGTTTTACCGCCTGACGCAAAAGAATCAATATATTTACAGACAGGCAACAAATGAAAGGAGAAACCGGAATAAATTAAAGGAAAAACCGGAATGTATTAATGGGAAAAGCTAATGAATGCAGATGCCAGATCAGGGGTCAGCACTGAACGGTTTGATGAAATTTCTGAAGAAATGATGGACAGCACAGCGCTCACCATCGCCATCATCAAAACACAGTTAGGGAATATTTGTTGGAAGAATGTGTTCATGAGTGTTCATAACTCCGACAGTTTATGTAGTGATTATGACCAGGGTGTAGAGGAAGGTGGTGCAAGGATAGCAATGTTTATTTGTTTATTTCATTGTACATTTGTCCATTCTCTGTTCAGAATTCCTCTATTTTCTAATTATTTTTCAAACTACAGAGAGAACAAAAAAAGTCCTGACTGAGAAAATATATTTCCCACAAAAGTTAATATAGAAAGAGAATTTTTTCTACAGAGACCTGAGGCACAATTAATGTTTAATGGATGCATTTATTAGACCTGGAGAGTCCCACAAATGTAGAAATAATTTTTAAATAAATGTACCTATAAAAATCTTACTAAAAAACTGCAATACCATTCTCACAACTTCCTACAATACCTGCTGTCACCGTCCCTGCTGCTATACTGCTACTGATAGTATGACTACACTCCCACCACTACTATGACTGCCACTGCTGCAACTCCTGATATCACCATCACCATGTCTTTATCGGACGAGAACAGGCTAATGTCATATTCCTCAAGGAGAGACGTACGTTTAAATGCCAGCTCTTATCACTCGTCAGTTATGTGAACACCTTAATGGAATTAATAATGGCAAGCTGAAGTTAAGTGTTTCTGTTGGTGAACTGATATTATATTATCCCCATCTAGTGGCAGAAATAAGTTGATGCAAATGTATTTGCATAATAAACTCCATTCTGTGTACAGTTAAATCATATGTATGAGCCCTGCTATAAGAGAATCAGCTGATTCTAGGAGTATTGTTCACAAGCGACAGCAGAAATATAAATTTACTCAAGTATTGGATGTAAGTACTACAATTTGGAGGTACTTTACCTAAACCTCATTCCTATCAAGTCATTTTTGTGTGTACAAGTTATTTTATTTTCTTTCAAAAAAGGGAAAGATATACCATGAAGAACACAGCAAATGGTAATAATCATAATAGTGTATCTATCTATATATATATATATATATATATATGATATACATACAGGCAGACAGATAGATAGATAGATAGATAGATAGATAGATAGATAGATAGATAGATAGATAGATAGATAGATAGATAGATAGGTCTCTATGGGCCTCACCAAACAGCTTAAAGGGGAGGAGTTATCTGCGCTGTTTGAAGAGTGGCTGACAGGAAAGTAGTTCGGATGGCGGTGGACCGAGCATCTCTGTTCTTGTAGAAGTTGTGGATGAGACCTGTGACCGATCAGCATCTCGTGTAAAGTCATGCGCCTGTTGATCTGTCTGATATCTGCGCTGAGTTTGTGTGAGAGCGGCGAGGCGGCTGCAGAGTTCACTGAGACTGTGGGACACTCTCTGCATATCGATGACGGGAACTTTTCAAACCGGGATCACATGAGACAAGAGCCCTTTCAGTACCAGCAGCAAGTGCTGGATCCCCTGCCAGGTTTGTATAGTTTCACTGTGTCATAGGACCATTCACACTTCAGTAAACTGGTCGCGATTGTTGTTGATGTGTTTCATGTTGAGGATGTAAACTGAAAAATAAATCACATTGTAGCTTGAGATTAAATGTTCGTGTTGATATTTTGCCATTTCTTGTTATTTTTACTAACAATCACACTAAATGGCTTTTTGTACCAGATTATAGACTAAGATGTGCAGATTTAGTGCATACATATAACTGGACCATCTGCATGAGGATTTGCTCACAAATCTGCTGATCTGTTCATGAGTAATAAGTGATGTGGGAGCTTGCTGCTGTCACCTCATGACTAACGCTTTCTCCATCTGTCTCTTCTCGCTGCATCACCACCAACGAGGCAACCGTTTATCATGTTATGTCTGCATCATTTACAATACACAAAATGTGAACTTTTTAAAGTGACTTCAGAGTTGGCCAGAATTTAAAAAAAAAAAGAAAAGTGTGCGAGGGCCAGACGGTCTCTCCTCACTCTGAATTATCATTAAACCACAGCAGACTCTCTTCTTTTCCATTTGTCTCTCCTGCCGACTACTTTTATTTTCTAAGTGGAAATATGCTCTCCCTCCCTCATCACACAGTGTCAGAGACATACAGGCATCTTCTTGTTTACAGCAGAGCAGTGGTGAGGATCTGAAAGAGGGATTTGTGACCCTGTTCACTTATCAACTGATTCATGACTAATTCATGTTCCTGTAGGAGTGCATTACCATCCGTCATCACATGATCCCTCAGCCTGTGTTCACGATTTAACACTTGGAAATGTACCCGGGCATTCTGTTGTATCTTGTACCACCCCCTATACCCAACCCCCACCCCACCCACCCCCTCCTGCTGGCTTGTCCTGCCAAACCACCCTTTCCCTACAGAGTTAATTCTCAGGGGAATGACTGCCCACTTTCTTCTTCCATTAAATAATAATAATTAAAAAAAAGAAAGAAATAAAAATGTACAAAAAGCGCCTTGTTTCTTGAGCCAGATGGTCAGGCTCATGCTGAGATTTATATCTTCATTGTTGCACCCTTCATAATGGGCAAAGCAACAGAATTAAAGATCTAATCATTTTGCCTCGGGGACTGGTGCGTGTTAGGGC
>NW_019525242.1:1324725-1324947 GCF_002814215.2 Seriola lalandi dorsalis | reverse complement strand
CCCCCCCCCCCTCCACCTCCACTGCACCCTAAGCATCTTTTGCGACTTGACTTGTGTTTGAAGCTGATTTGTTCCACATATTAAAGGGTGCGCTTTTTTCCCCCCCCATCAGTGGAATGTATGGCCTACTTCCAACACACACACACAAACACACACAAACAAGCATGTTTGTAGGGAGGGTGGAGGGACGGGGACGGGGACGGGGGGGGGGGTCACCAGAGA
>NW_019525242.1:1296866-1324705 GCF_002814215.2 Seriola lalandi dorsalis | reverse complement strand
ACCAGAGATAAATCCCTGTTGGACCATCTGTTTGTCCTGCCTGGTGGTCTCGCAGAAATGACCAGTCAACATGTTTTTGTTCCTTCCTCATGATTTTAATCATAGTCTCTGGTGAAATGATGATGGTGTATGGTGTATGTGCTTGATATGACAGCAAAAGCAAATGTAGGTGCTTTTAGCCACAGACATGGTGTTTTCAATAATTATAAGATGCCATTCTAATATTTACTATCTTCATTTCTGGGTCAAGAAGGTTTGTAATTTAGTTTTTGATTAGTGGAAATATGTCCCCCATAGTTTAAAAAGTCTAATGTGTACATACTGATAAAGAAAGCATTTCACCAAAGCAGAAATATTTTTTTTTCTGTTGGGCACCAGTACTATCATGTATAACAGTATTCAAGCCATATCACACACCACGGGGGATCTATTTCTCATCTCCGTCTGTGGCCTCAGACAGCCCATTTCAATATACTTCATAACCCTCTTTGTGGTGTGTTTCAGTTCGCCAAATGTGGAGATTACAGTAATCTGGCACGACACACCTCCACTTCAGATTTAGTGACCCCCTTCTGTTCTGTTTGGCCACCAAAGCAGAACACACAGAAAGAGGAGGCTGCCTCTCCCAAAACAAGCGCCCTCTTGTCCATCTGCACTGGCATACAGTTTGTCTCTCAGTGGGTTTAACTCTAACGCAGCCAAATGTAGATATTTGTTTCATGTTGTGGCTGGAAAATGGTGGCACTCCTGGCAGCTCCAGGCGTCTGTCTGCCCCTGATCAAAGGAGCGTGTTAGGGGGTAAGGATATGGAGTGATCTGGTTATCTGGCTTTGGCACTTGTTGAAATAGTGCGAAATCTGGTAGCATAAGGCATGGCTTCATGAGTGTTCAGTGGAGCTTTGGCAGATCGTTTAGCAGCAGGATTATATGCAATCAGAATAGCAGCAAACTCAACCACTACCGTCAGTGTTGAGTTGTCACCATTCGAGAGAGATGCTTATGACATTATGACTGGTGAGACTGCTGCGATAGCAGAGCTGCAGCATGTAGGTACTGAGAAAAAGTCCAAGAAGGACTTTTTTATGGGCTCATAGCACAAAATAACTATGATATACTGTATCTGCGGAGGGCTGATGATCAGCCAGCTGCTGAGATTTATGTCTCCCAAAACTCACTTTCCGGCCCAGACTCCACGGAAAGAGTACAGGACTGTGGAGAAAATTTACAGCAGGGCAGAAGGTGAAGGAAGCTACCTTAGCACTGCCCAGTGCTAGCAGAGTTTTGCAGCTGTACACAGTGCTCTTGGTGCTGAGCTTCTTTGAAGCATTGTTCAGTATTTATTATGGGAACCTTGTGCTCAGATTTTTCCAGCAGTATTTTTTTTTTTTTTTTTTGCTCTAACCTCATGCTACGCTACCTCCACAGTTCCACGGCACAATGTGTTTGGAATGCTAAACTTTACTTTAAAATTCAATTGAAACTTTTGTTGACCAGCAGAATATGATGTAAAAAATGACACCGACATATTATCACCTTGTGAAGTTGTACGGTGAACATGTTAGCACACAGTTGCCTGTAGACAGTAAAATTGCATCCAGAAAACCAAAACGATTAGCTAAAAGATGCCAAAATGCTCTGTAGAACTGAGCGGAAGTTCAGAGTTGGTGATAATTCCCTGTGAGCTTATCGCTTTGAGTGACTTCGCTGACATTACACATATTCATTTGATCCATTGGTTAAATGCAAATATTCACTAGTGCAGCTTTAATGTATTGCGTCGGTCAGGCATTGATGCTTGGTAGGATCTGCTTTTCATGACATACTGATTAGGCAAGAAGTGATGTATTAGTGAAAATCCCTTCATTGTTATGCAACACTGTCCCTCTCAGAAATTAAGTCTTGCTGTCATGAATTTACTATTGGATGTCTGTGCACAGTGTGAAAGTGGCTTATTGGGTTTGTGGATAATGTGTCACATTATCATTAGGCCCTGAATGAGATTCTCGAGGAGCTACCTGAAAACGTGTAATGATTAGGGCTCCCTCATGAGAATACCTTTATTGGAAATATGTACTGTATTAGCTGCCTGAGCTGCTGATGTAGCTTGTTATTGTCTTAAATGCTTACTTTGTTGTTCTAGTTGCCTGATTTTAGCATTTGTATGTGTGTCCTTCTCTTTAAAATCTGCTGGGATTAGCTGATTGATATCCTCGAGGGAGTCTGTAAATGAGTTTTCCTGTTGTGCTGTCAGTGAGGCCGACTAGCCCGCTAGGTTTACTGGAACTGCAGCCAACTCCAATCTGTTAAAGAACTAAAGAGCATAGCTGTAGTGTATAAAATGTTGTGGACAAAATAATAGGAATAGGAACTGTTGTATTTCTCTTTGCCTTGACCACAATCCCACTTTATCTTCACCAAATCCTTTTTTATCTCCTATAGGTTCTTCCTTTAACCTGAGGGTCCAGGTTAGAGACGTGCTGAGTCGTCAGTCCCTGAGCCAGGCAGTGGTGGATGTTTACATCAACTACACCAGGGTCAAAACCGCTCATACAGGGGAGGATGGTGGCGTTTTGCTTCATGTACCTTACCAAACTGGGCTGCCCATCACAGTAGTGGCAAACAAGGATGGTTACATTAGCACGCTGCTGCCTTGTAAAACCAGCAGAATGCCAAGTAAGATGTTTAATGTGTTCGGTTAATGAGCTTCATCAAATGCATAAACATAAGAATGGCAGTGTTGTTTTTATTAATTATTGGCAAATACAAATCGTTGTATATCTTCAGTTTATATCAACCGCACACCGTGTGGTTGTGTGTGTGTGTGTGTGTGTGTGTTTCTGTGTCAGTGAATCAGGCACAGTCTGCAGAGAGTGGCAGATAGCAGTGGGTTTTTTTTTCTGATTGGGACACTATAAATAATGTCATGTAAAAAATTGATCAGAAGAAATACTGAAATGTATATACTGAAGTCAATTTCTGCTCCATGCCGACACCTGACAGGACAGCAGCAGTGGGACCTTTCTATAGCCGACATGTGGAGTGTGTCTACATCTGTATCTGTTGCTCAGTAGTCATCTGCAGTGCTGTGATACAAAGACCTGAATCTTGAGCTATTGTTTTCGAAGTGAAAACTTACTTGACGTAATATAACATAATATCTCGCTGCCATCTAGTGGAGAAACTGCTCATTTTTAAACATGATAGTCTGCTAATTTTGCATTTTTACCCTTTCCCTTTGTTGCAGTATTTTCATCAGTGACCATGTCACTACTTAGTCTAAATCAAGGAAACATCTGGCTCTTTGAAGATTCTGTCCTGATCACTGGCAAAACATCTGGTACTGTGTTAAGTATCTCTCAGTGCTCATTCTCTCTTTGTCTCTATGATTGTTGGTACAATCATTCATTTAAAGTAACACATCATATCAGCCAAAGATAACAGTACTAAAGGGAAAATACATACAATATATTTGAATAACATTTTATAAATAGAGGCTGAATATTTTCAGCTATTACTATTACTATTTTTTCTTTTATTTATAGATGCTTCATCACAGCCTGTTGTCCACTTTCCCAAGAGCCTGCTGAATCTGACAGACAGCAGCAATGTCACCTCGGTCAAAGCCTACCTGACCATCCCCAGGCTGTCGTCAGAGGATGGCAGCCTGCTCAACACTCTGGGCATCATGAGCAGTAAATCAGGTAAGTCTGTGTGTGTGTGTGTGTGTGTGTGTGTGTGTGTTTTGTAGTATCAGTATACAGACTTCTGCTTTCAAAATATTGAATATAGTACAGTTCTAATAACAGTGAATAGTTAAAGTAGATAGATAAAATAGATTTATTTTAATAGAAAGTGAACTTAGAGCAGTTTATACTTATATACTTCCTCAAACTTTCCTCTTTTCACAATTAAAATCATTTAATTGAGCATGTGGGGATCATAGTATTCTTCAACCTGAATCTGAATCTGAATATTTTGTGTTTGGTGCCATCTGGTGGTCGTAACAATTAAAAACAGACATTGAGGTAGACACTAATTTTAAAACCTTATTATTTGATGTATTTTTCAGACTATTGTAAATGTTTTTCTTAATTCTTTTTTTATTTATTTTTTATTTTAATTTTAATTTTAATCTCAATGAGACTGCCTGATTAAATAAAGATTAGATCAAATAAAAATAAAAAAATAAATAAAATAAAATAAATTGACACCGATACAAATGATTTAGCCACAGACCGCGCTATAGTTTTCACATGGAATCTTTCTGTCTTTCTTGGCTGCAAGTGGCTGCAACAAGCTGAAGCAAAGCAAAGATGAAATCAGTGTCAGAGCTTTAGCAGGGGTCCAGTCAGCCTGTCACTAGCAGCAGTCAATACTGTCAATCAAACTACTGTGGTACCACTCAGCTGAAAGTACCTTTACATGAATTCCATGCAAGAAAAGATAAAAGTGAGTAAATTGAATTTAGCCGGAGCTCATATTATCCAGCTCCTCCTCAGCATTGTTTCATGTCTTTTCAAGGATACGTGAGTGTGGAGTTGAGCCCGGTGGCGGCTGTCAGTGTGCAGCTTTTCTCAGGAGACTCAGAGTTACACGTGAGTGGGCCCATACAGATCAGCCTCAGCATCCCTGACAGCCGTGGACTCCAGATTTCAAACGTGGTTCCAGCGTGGTTCTTTAACCAGACCACTGGTGAGTAGAAATCGTGATGATACAAAGCACAAAATCCTTCTGAATTACTGAAGTATCTGGAGAACAAGTCACTTTATGGCTTCCACTAGTAGATCGATGAAGAAGGCTCTGTTAGCAATGTGGGAGTAAAGTGGTAGAAAAATTACTTTAATGTAGGAAATCATTAACAGAACAGCAGGAAGGGGGTAATGGAATTATAGTTTTATAATATTTATAAGCAGGACTCAGACCTTTAGTCTAGTGGTTCATTTCTAATTCTTTCTGTACATCCGGCCATCAGCAGAGATTAATATTAGTATAACTAATGCTCGGTTAAAATTGTAGGGAGGTGTGACTTGACATCAATCAGATGGGGGGGGGGGGTGGAATCAAAACGCACACCTTCGGAAGAATCACTCATCATATTGTTATTAGTGTCACAAATCTGTCTCCATTAGTTTTCCTTTCTCAAACCAAGTTTTGGGTCATTTTGCATCCACAAAACAGTAAAATTAAACTTCAACTTAAAACTCCTGTATGGGAGATAGATGAGGCTAAGTCCTTCTTAAAATCATACAGTGTTTTATTGATGGCAAGAAAACTTTTTATTGTTTGTTCGACTTAGGTGGATGGATGAGGAAAGGACTAGGGAAGGTGGTGTCAGTCGATGGAAAACTCATGTGGACATTCACAGCTCCTCATCTAGGCCACTGGATTGCAGCACCTCTGTCATCTAACAGAGGCAAGTGCTCATCGTAATGATGTTAAAGTACTGTTTACAGAATACAGAGTTCTATTTCTTTTTCTCTGTTTATTTGATAGTACCATCTGTGACATATATAGCAGTAACATGGCAATGTAATCATTTAAATGTATGAAATGGAAATTAATGAATGATGAACAAAATAAGCAAATCTTTTTTTTGATGGTTGTAAATCTACTGGGTAAATAGATAGTTCTCGTTGTGGCAGTTTAATTTTTCTAACTTAAGAAGCCAAGAAACTGACCTGGAGCTGGCCTCGGTTAGTGAAAAGGAAGGAGGTTTATTAAATGTCAAACGCTTTTCGATTCAAAAAGCACATCGTTAATTTTCATCCACACTGATTTTCATTCCGTACGTGTTTCCTTTTCAAACTGACTCACTCTCACTTTTTCTTCAGGTTTCTTTGGACTTGACATTCCCATCGACTTCATCTTAAACCATTCATCTTCCCTGATGGTTCTGCTCGGAGGATTGCTTGTTGTGGTCATCTGTCTTCTGGTTGGAATATTGTGTTATCGCAGGTAACAGTCTGTCATCTCTTACTAGTCTATATAAGTGGTGATCATATTAAAAAGACTGCTGAAAGAATGTAAATGTACAATGTAAAGACACACTTACTGATTTTGTTGCACCACAAATCTTTCCATTTCTTCCCAGGTTTTTGGGCAAATCAAGTATTTTCTTCATATCTTCAATTTAGGGTTAAAATATGCTTCATCTGATGCAACTGGAGGATGTTGTTCCTATTTAGTGGTAATTATAAGTAAATAATATTTTACTGAAAATCTTTCAAGTATCAAATACTGATGTTGTGTAGGCTTGAAAAGGTAGCGCCTTGCACCCACAGTGTGATCCTTCTCTGCTGTTGACATCTGGTCCAAACACCAACCCACAACATGGATAATTACACCACATCTGTGCTGCAGTATCACCTCCTCATAGCACTGAAGCTGCAGCAGAAGGCGTGTGTTCAGGGAATTATTTCCTGCAGGAGTGATTTGAGAATGTGGTGTGACTCTGGGGTGGGGGGGTGGAGGGGGGTGTTATTATTTTATCACTATTTTTCAATTCAGTGTTCCTTTAAAAAATACTTCACTGCCAGTAAAATATCAAGCTGTTAAACATAACAAAGCATTAGTGATTTGCATAACTGAATGTGTATATAATATCTGTATTCCCACTGAATAACCCGTGTTTGCGGGATGAGATTTTATATTTGTTTCATTTTATTTGGCCTGACTCTGCTTAAAGCAAATGCTCTGTCTTGTCTGCAGACGTCCCCTCAGTGAAACCGAAGCAAAGACGATCCTACCGGTGATGAGAAAAGACCAAACGACCTCCACTTGTGACGATGAACTCTTTGAAGTATATTCAAGGGACGTGTCTCCTCCACAGAATGGGCTGAACCACTCGTTCAGAGAAAAGGGGGACAATCGACGCAATTCCTCTGTTAATTCAACGCACAGCGTAATAGCCAACCCCAGCGCTGTGGCCATTGCGCTGGAGTGCGCCGAGCTGGACCTGAACACTGAACCTAATGATGGGACTTGTGTGTTCAGAGAGCAGATGAGAGTTCCAGGATCTCTGACTGAGAATTTGTTTTTCTACAACCAGCCTGTTGCCATCCTTCACGCTCCAGCCTTCTTCCATTTGGAGGAGCAAGCGGAGCAGCAGCAGCGGAGCAAGTCGGCTACTCTGCCCCGTGCGGGGGCTTCAAACAGTGCCGCCGCCGAGCCGCTGAGCAAAGACGGCTTCGCCCAGACACTGCCGAAAGGTCCGTCTGCGACCCAGAACCAGGCGGTAGAATCCGAGGACCAGCTTGGAGTTCTAGAGGGTTCTCAGGCAGCAACCTCCACCAGCACAGCCAGGGGTCCCTTCAGCCTCCCAGAGTCAGTGTCGGTCCCGGGAACATTAAATAAAATCAGGGACAGCAGGCACTCGGTACACGCCTTAGCAGAGTTTTCCAAAATGCCCTCACCCCAGCCTCCCCGGGCCTGGTTTGTGTCACTGGAGGGCAAACCCGCAGCCGAGATCCATTACAACGTGTCAGAGCAGCAGAGGAGACGGAGACCAGTGGAGAGTCGGGACACCAGTTTAGACTCGGGGGTGGACATGAGCGAACTGAACCAGTCGTCCGGACGCAGGGCTGTAACGCTGGAGCGCAACGCTACTTTTGTCAAAAGCACGTCTGGCGGTAAACACGCAGCTCCACAGTAGAAACTCTTAATGCCCCCATGCCTACAGTTCATATCGCGTAAATATTTACATATTATAGTTTGTATGTCCCCGTTTCCGCCAACCATCAGATTCCACATACTTTACACACCAACTGCTGCACATGTAGAGAGGTGGAGCACGTTGCACAGTAGTCGTGGATGTTAAACCTTAAATGCCAAAAAATGTCTCACAACCCACCTGCTTTTTAACGACCTGTCTCATCTCTTATCTTCTGCCTCATATATATCAAATTGTTTTCAGATTTTCAAATAACATTACATTACTGATGATTTACAGCCACCGCAGCTGCCCTGTTTGTCCTGCTCCAACACGACGATGGATGGCTTACTTAAATGCCTGAATGCTAATGTTAATTCAATAATGTTATTGATTTTATACTTGTGCATGTAAAGTGTGTTTGCGCATGTTTTGGTGTATTTTGCCATGAAGTGAATTATTTAATTATATTTTAATACAAATAAATAAATGAATAAATAAAACTGACATTTCCTGTTTTAAACCCACATTTAGGCCTATTTATTTCTTCTATCTAGATACAGTAACATCATTTAACTAGAATTATAACCAGATTAGTTTCGGGTTATATGCCTGTTCATCCAGAGTTGCATAAAATATGAACTAATTGTGTGAAATTTTGTCATAATTGCTGTGTGAAGTCTTGAGTAATGGCTAAAAAGTGTTTTCTGAGGTCACCGTGACCTTGACCTTTGACCACCAAAGTCTAATCAGTTCAGTGGACATTTGTACCAAATTTAAAAAAGATTTTTCCTATTGTGAGGTTTTGTGAGGTCACCACACTGCCAGATTTGAGGAAGGTCCTTCAAGGCGTTACTGAGATATCGTGTCTGTGAGAATGGGACAGATGGACATGTCGCCGACATGGAGGAATAAAATGATATATATTAATGATCATTATCACCTGAAACAGCTGAGGAATACTTGCTCTCTGCATATTTATGTTTTCTCTGTGTATTTACTGTGGCTTGTGAAGCTACAGAAAGAAGCCCTGTCTACTCATGGCTAATGAAGAGTGATGTTCACTATTCAGGTGGTTTACTTGATGCATGTGTCTTACACCACTGCAGTTATGTAACAACCTAACAACCTTTGTTAGCAATTCCAGCATAGAGACCTGTCTAAACATGTCAAGTGGGTTCATTTAAATAACTGCCCAAAAGCCCAAATAGATAAAATCATCCAGAACTTAACACAAAGCCAAGACTAGAGAAAAGAAAAAATAGTGTAAGTGAAAAGAGATTTATTCACCAGACCATCTCACACTCGCTCAAACTCCCTAAGAAGTAGTCTACTTCCTCCACCACTGAAGATTGAGATGGAGAAAAGTTTCTCACACACGAAAAAAGCCTATACCTCAATTGTTCAGCAGAGAAATGATGGATTATTATTATTATTATTATTACTATTATAAATAGATGACACGTATTCTTTACGGACCATCAATGGCAGACCTGAATTCTTCACAGACATGCAGACGTAGACATATTTACAGTAGCCTGTAGTCTAATTGTCTGTTGTGCTGTGCTCCGGAGCTTGCTGCTGTGCTGGGGGTGTGGCCTATTTTCCTTGTGCTTGTACTGTGCCTGCCCACGTGCAACACATATACTGAAAGATAATACCAATAAGGAAGTACGTTGATTCTATACCCTCTAACCTGGCAGAGTGAAGAAGCAGGAAACAGTGATCTTTCAGGTTTCTGTCGATTAAAAGACACTTCATCTTTTTACCTGCTGTTTTGTCACACCAAGTGAAGGTAGGTCATGTTCACTTTTTACTCTGTCATAAAGAGACTCTAGTCTGTAGTCTGGCACATCTGTCATGTTGCTCAGTTTCCTTCTGATGTAACATTTGTAGGCCCATATGATATGTTGATTGTATTGCACATTCAGTACCCTGTAAACGTTGTTGATGACTTGGAAGTGTTGCTTTCAGAATTTACTCATATGGCTAAAACGTATACGCTACTGTATTAACTACTGTTTTTGTTACCTGATTGTGATTGTTCTCTTTTTTGAGCGACTGTTCTGGAAAATGAATGCTATTTATTGGGACATGAATTGTCCCCTAATGTGTCTGTGTCCGTAAACATATGAAAACAGGTAAAAACTTTTTGATGGTGTGATGAAATGGGGGAAGAGATGAATGACTAACTAACTACTAGAAATAGTAATAACAATATGCAACAGCAAGACCAAACCAAGCTGCTACGATCTCCTGCTATCACAATTTTATTTTTAATATTGGACGGTGAAAAAAACAAACTACATCATTAAAAAAAAAAAAATGTACGCACAGTGCGTACAGGATTATGACTGCTGGTGCTGCTGGTCTGAGTATACCGGTTTTTCAACAACAAAGGTGGCAACCCATGGGTGAATGTTTTTCAGTTAATCATATTACAGGAGGGAACCAAAAAATCCTCATTAGACATGTTCTGTCACACTGTCTTTCTGTTAACATGTCGAATATTGTCCGTCTGTTTCCAGGCCATGGACATGCTGAAGTCGAGGCAGAGCCAGCTGTGCATGTGGCTTTCAGATGACCCTGACTACATACTTGAGCAGTGTGAGGATATGTTGTCCATGAAAGAATTCCGAGACATACAAAAGCAAAGCAGTGATCTCGAGAAGATGAGACTGCTCTTGAAAATAACAATTGAAAAGGGAAGAGACACCTGCCAGAGCTTCTCTGACATTCTGAGGCAGCATCAAGCACATTACCAGCAACTGCAACAGCTCTTCAGCTCTAACGCTCAAGGTAAAGACTAGTCTGTAAAAGACTGAAGTCTGAAAGGCAGCGCCACACACGTTCTGATATATATATATATTTTTTATCTTTCCAGGGTCACAGGCTCCAACAGTAGAAGCTGATAGTAGCAGTGTTGTAAGCACCAGAGAAATAACAAATATTACGGGAAAGTCCCTCTCATTGAAGATTGAAACAGTGAGTGGTACAGGAAGTAGTCCATCCGGTAAGCATGAATAGTTCTCAGGTATTCCCTGTAGAATGAAATCATAAATGAAAGTTGTAAAATATATTGAACAAAAATATAAATGAAACACTTTTGTTTTTACTCCTACTTTTGATATATGTTTTTTTTCTTGTTCAGGGAATATTGTTGGACAGGGAACCCGAGCAGGTTACAGTGCACGTGGAGGCAGTGTAATATGTGCTGATAAAATATCCGGTGTCACTATTGACGGTGACATCGATTTGTCAGTATCGGTGAAACCATCACAAGTGCGTGCAGGTAACATTTTGCCAACTTCTTACTCGTGATCTGTTAGATATTTGTGCAGTATAATAATGTGAGTGTCACCTTCTGTCAGTGTCTCATTCCTGAATCAAAGCATTTAACAGTAAAAGACTGACTGACTCTGATTTCTTCTCAGATGCAGTAGAAAAGACACCACCTTCCTCTCAGGTAAAGCACATACACACACATTAGTGGTAGAAACTCTTCAACAGTAAGATCCTAATTGAGAGATTAGTTTGGTTTAGTGTGATTTTTATAATTAACCAGGAGCTGTAGTTTAAAGTCAGGCTGAATCCCTGGTTCCAGTCTTTAAGCTAAGCTAAGCTAACTGTCGCCTGGTTCTGCTGTTATATTTACTGGACAGAAATGGGAGTTGTATAATTCCTCTCACTTAACACAGGCATGAGTGTGAGGAAAAGGAAGCACCAATCAACCACTGAGTAAACAGGGAAACTCCCCAACCTACCAACATACCTTTAAACTGCCTGTTGACATAAAAGAATTGTGAATTGGGAGGTTCAGAATGACAGGTTAACTGTCAGAATGCATGGGAAAGAAAGCCATGGAACTTCAATCCTCTGACCGAAGCTTTATTTTCACATTTCCCAAAAGAACTGTATTTGTAAACATGAAAGAGGAACATACATGAATCAGAACTTCTGCCGAATGCAAAGTTGAAAAAAAATGAATGAATGTCAGTAAACTCTTTAAACAACCTTGGAGTGACCAGGTGAACTCAGTCAGGTAAATCAGGGGTTGTAAGGGTGAAAACAAGAGTCAGTCAGTGAGAAGGAAAGGAAAGCGAGGTAAGGGAAATTGAAGTGAGGTGGGTGAAGAAAGGAAAGAGGGGAAAATAAAACAAGGAAAAACAAATTCATTCATTTAGGTTTAACATGTTTAACAAAACCCGTCATCTTTCACAGGCCCCTGCTGCGAAAATGATCAAGAAGCACAAGGTGGAACTCATTGACTGCCTGAGTGCGGATCACTCCTTCATTCTGCAGCACGTTCAAGCCAGAGATATTGTCACGGACAGAGAGTATAATCATCTGAGGCATATCTCTCAGCCAAGAGAAGTTGTCACCAAACTGATCGATATAGTTATGGGCAAAGATCAAAAATCCATTGAAGATTTTATTGACCTTCTCAAAGAATCTGATATTCTTTGCACATATCCACAGCTCGAAGAAATTACAAGAAATTGGTGCTGAGGAATGTTGAATTCAAGTTTTTGCAAATCAGTGTGAAAAAGTGAAAGATAATATCTGATGGTGTATGTTTTATAAGTTATATTTGAACTTACAGATTGGTATTTGTAAATGTTGATAATAATTGAATGATACCACACATTGTGAAGTTCAAAAGCTGGTTGCTGCATGTAACCTACCAAACCACTAGAGGTCACAATTGAGCCAGTTTTGTTTTTCAAGTTTTGAGTCTGCCATGGTAACAATGAAATTTACAATGCATTGTTGGAGCCTGTATACTAAAAATGTATTATTCTTCATAATAAAAAAATGCTACAACCAGCTAAATCAGTATGATTCAACTTTCAAGCAGTTTTATTCACAGGCATTTGACTCTTGACTCTCACTCTGGAGACAGAAACATGTGAATGATAAAATACAGAGTGCCCACACACGAGACAGTTTATGCAGGCGCTCGCCCAAAAGAGTCCAATAATCCTGTCATCGTTTTACATCTTGGTGCCGTTCTCCTTCAAATGTTAATAAAAACCTGTAAATGAGACATGGCTGGCAAATGAGTTAGCATCACCTTTAATCAGTCCCAGATCAGGGTGTGTAGGGTTTACCCCAGCCAGAGTATTCAACCTCCACACACAGCGTGCAGACAGAGACAAGATCACATCCAGCTGCCTCTGCTGCGTTGGTACAAAGGAATAACTTTGGAGTGTCTCTCTGCCCCTGGACAGAGGCCTCGGTTACCTGGCTCAGGCCCAGTGAACTCTGGATGTGGGGAGTCAGAGTGCAGAAGCAAAGTGGCTGGAGAATCCGTTTGGAATGGAAACAGTCTGACGCACTTGGTAGATCATAAAACACCAGCAGGATTAGCACTGGTCTACAGGGGACAGTGAATGACAAACACACTCCAACACCTAATGGGAACTGGGCGCTTGCCTCACTACCATATATATTTCTCCAGCATTTTTATGGACCTTACCTCTTGAATACTTGGCATGTGTGTTTTTTTGTTTGTTAGTTTTCCTTTTTTTTCCTTTTTTGTAAACAGTATAGGTGAGACTTGAATTGATAAAGTTTAGTTTTGACTTTAGTTTTGTTAGAACAATCCCAAATAGAGCAAATACAAACTTAGAGGCAGAGCATGTGCAACTCTATGTTCCACTTCTGGACAGTGTGTAGGAGTAGTCTGACACTTCCCACAGTTGTCTGTAAGATGAATTGCCTTGGGATTTTTTTCTCCATTAAGTTTGGTTGTTGAAGTTTGCTGTAGCATGAACAATACAAGTGGAGTTTTTCCAGACTCTCCTCTTCTCCCAGGACGGAGAATATCATCGCATGGATTTCATGATGACAACCAGCTGATTAGCTGGAAATAATTACTTTAAATTTCAAATGACATTCAGACAATGTTGGTTACTGCATGTTACTGATTTCCTTTGAAGCAAAGCCTTGCTAACTAACATTAGTTAAAACACAGGGAACAGTAACCCATCATTGCACACTGTCACGCTGACATTTCTTGTTGACTAAGGCCTGATGCTCATGGAATATGATGGCACCAAACATCAGACTACACTTGCATGCTCTATTGTTCTAGTTTTCTCCTTCCGTCCCAAGACGGGGGACATTTTTCACATGCCACTGCACTGCCAAGGTTTCGAAACGTGAACCCCCACCAGGCCAGACGGCGAATGCAACCCGGCGGTGAAAAGGGGGTATCTGTTACACAGCTCAACAGTATTTGTTTTAACAGCAGGCTATTAGCAGGCATGCTTGTCCTGTGAATTTTACAAGGGTTTCCAGTCATGTCACAAATCCTCCTCTGTAATGAAGATAAAGGGGTTTGGATTTTCATTTCATTCAGATTGCGGAGTGTCAAGATTGAAAATGTCAGAGATAATATGTCAGTGTTGTGTTTACAGCTTGTTGTGACCAAAAAGATTCATTATTGTGGGTGTACTGTAACCACTACAAAACCATCCTCAACCCCAGGCTTAACCACAAACCACAAAAAGATTAATACAAAGACACACAGACATACACATTGTGTATCGAAAGATGTTACATCGTAAAATCAGTGCAACATTTGCAGCAAATCATATTTTTAGCATTTTTTGCGTTTGCATTATATTTAGCAGGACAACTGAGACTCATTCTCACAGTTTGATCAAAAACGGAAACTCCACATTTCCAAACACTGATCTGTTTGAGTTTATTGTTGCAGCAACCTGCTGTGGTCCTGACTCATTGTCACAGCATGTCAGCATATCACCACTCTAACTTTTGATTTAATCTTGTCTGTTGCTAAAGAATATAGTAAAAAAAAATGTATTGATATTGAAATAAACCAACTTCCATATTCTGCCTGTGACACTCAGGTCCAAACTAATTGTTTGGACCTGAAGATGCCAAGCTTTAAAAGTTCTGTGGGTACTGTAGTTTTATTACTCATACAGGAGTTAATAGTGCTAATATAGGGACTATTCTGAGCTGCGGAGTACTACATATTTGGTGTGGTTGAACAATAGTCACGATCTATTGTACAGTGACCTTAGCCGCCTCTGCTCACTGAGCACGTTAGTAAAGTATACAATAAATAAATAATTAAAACAATAAAAAAATATAATAATAATAATAATAGTATATAAATCGCCATCCTTATGCTTATAGAAGTTTCTTGCCTTCCTGCAGATTAAATAGTGCAACTTCATTCAGATTATTGTGACACATTCCCCCTTTCCCCTGCGTGCACACCAGTCCCCTTGTCGACCCAGAATAGCACCGCTTGGCGTAAATGGGTTCAGAAATAGCCTCGAGTTGAAAAGAGGTAGACATGGATACCCTGAGAGATTGTTCAGTCTCAGGTGTCATCTCACTTCCTACATTTTGTTTGTGTCACACATAGATACAGTATGTACCTATGGAAGTGCCAGGCATGTTCAGCATCTTGAGAGTTGACTTGGGTTCACACTATTACACCACATTTTGAGGGGATTAATGTCCATAAATCCTATAGCAGTTGTTAATCAGCTCATACTATGATGTGTAATCTTTGTTCTATGTATTTGTAGGCGAGCACCACATTTTATTTTTGAACGAGGTCTGCACGGTGGTGCAGTGGTTAGAAATGTCGCCTCACAGCAAGAAGTTTCCGGGTTCGAGTCCTGGAGCGGACGTGGGATCTTTCTGTGTGGAGTTTGCATGTTCTCCCCGTGCCTGTGTCGGTTCTCTCCAGGTACTCCGGCTTCCTCCCACAGTCCACAGACATGCAAATGGGGACTAGGCTAGTTGAATACTCTAAACTTGACCATAGGTGTGGCTGTGAGTGTGAATGGTTGTCTGTCTCTATGTGTTTGCCCTGCGATGGACTGGCGACCTGTCCAGGGTGTACCCCGCCTCTCGCCCGAAAAGATGCTGGGATAGGCTCCAGCCCCCCTGCGACCCTACTAAAGGATAAGCGGAAGAAAATGGATGGATGGATTTTGAACATGTTGCAGGTAAAAAAAATAAGTCAAGACAAATGGAGACACAGGTGGTAGATGCATGATTTCTATATGTCGAAATGATCCTATAGGATATAATATTTTGTATATAAAGTGGTTTCTAACTCATTACTTCTGTTTGTCTCTCAGTAAAGAATGAGCTGAAACTGCTGTGAATGATTGAGTGATTTACATATATGCAATAGACTATGCAGTGCACTTTTTATGGTGTATTTTGGGGAAAAATTAAGTTATGAAGAGTTAATGAAGGAAAAGATAAGTTTTTTTTTTCGTTAAATACTTTGTGCTGCAGTTGGCTTAGTTCATAAGGGTTGGGGTTGAAGATGCTGGTGTTTCCAAGACAGTTTGTAAGTCTACAGTATATGTGCAGGAAATCAGAAGTCTCACTTGGCCAAGCACAAATTTAGGAAGCAAGGTAACTCACAGTAACTTATAAAGAAAAAATCCCATAGAGAAACAAGCAAACTCACCATATTCAAACGCTACAAAATGGAAAAAAAACAAACTTCACAGTTGCAAGAAGATACTCTGTCTTTGTCATCAAGTAAATGTGGAGATATTTCACTTAATGACAGAAAACAAACTGAAAGTCAGGGGATCACCAAAGTGGTTTGGATTCATATGCATTGATGCCTAGACATCTGTTCCAAATTTCATAGCAGTCCATTGCTGCAGTATTTCAGTCTGAACCAAAGTGGTGGATTGACTGAGCAGGCGACACTGCTATCCAAGACAGTCACTGCTAGCATGGCTAAAACCTTGTACAACATGACAGAACATCTATTTCAATTAAATGATTATGTAACCGCACAACCCTAAACTTCCATTAGTGCTGATTTAAACATCTAAATTTCCAAAGACAAAGGGATTCTGATTGTTATTCTGTGAACAATAGAAAATGGGGGACATGTGCTCCGCAGACTGGGTGGATCAAAGATGGCTGTTGATAGTTTTAAAGCCCCAAAAACTGCAAAATTGATTTATGATGGTTGATTTGCTGTTTCAGCCTTTTATAGCTGACTGAATTACATACAAACATTCGTCCTTGCATGGATAGAATGCCAATGTACCTTATAAAGTTTAGCTGAAACAGTTTTCATTATTTATTTGGTTTGGGGTGCAAATGCAGAGCAGCTGTTTCTCATGCTGTTCTGGGTCCAATGTATGTCACAAGAACTGCTTGGTGAGGATACTGGGTTTCACTCTGTCTGTGGTCTGTTGTGGTTAAATGCTTCACAGACCTTCGGTTATGTGAGATTAGCTTTGAAGATGATGATGTTTCATTTACTTGTTTTTCATGTTCCACTTCATTTCAGTCACAGATTTGACAGATGGTTGCTTATTCTGTGTTTGTGTGTATCTGTGCTTGTTTGAAAGTTCGACACAGATTCAAGATTTTACTTTAAATTAAAATACATAATTCTCTTTCCCCTCAGGCGTTTAAGCATCTTTTGGTTTTTCAGCCTGCAACATCTCTGTTTTTGGTTCACTCTCACGGCTGTTATAGCATTGTTTTTGGACACAGCAGGCAGCTTCTCCTACTGAAAATGTCATAGGCTAACACACTATATGTCCAGCACCAAACAGTAGACAAAGTTTGGGACTAACAACTAACAGTGAATCACACATTTCCCTCAAAAGTTAGTGGAGACCAAAACCAGAGCTAAAAAGAGAATGAATATTATATTCAACACATCCTCTGAGCAGCGTTGCATCTTCAGATTGGACACTACATGGTCGTTATCGGAAGGTGGCGAGATGGTCCGGGGCTAATTGGTTAGCATGGTAACTTCAGTAGAAGAAAAGACGTGATAGAGACAAGAGTCTACATTGGTGTTGCTTTCCACTGTTGGAGGCGAAGGAATGAACTTTGACGCAGAACTCACAATATTTCTTCTAGACCGGTATGTAAACAGCTGTTAATGCTGATGCTGGCTATGTAGCAATAGAAAAAAATACAATTAGCTCCTTTAAAAGGTGATAATATTTCAGTGCTTTGTTCACAGCTTGTTTCTGCTACATTTTCATGAGCTAATATCCCTGTTTTGCAGGAAATTATTCTATTATTCTATTAAGTCCCCCACTTGGTTGAAAAAAAAAGATCTAGCCTACGTACTGTGATAGAGGTGAATCTCAAGTCATGGGAAATGGTACCTATGTGTGGACATCATGAGCTGAGTTTGAAAACAGCCCAAAGCATTTTGTAAAAGATATGACAGCAGTTAATGAGTGAAAACATAATCGGTCAAGCCAAGGACACACAAGTTTGTTTTACTAGGTTTTCTCACTACAAAGGTCTCTCATCTGTTCGGTAATACAAGTGCATCATCAATTGCCTTTCAACCAAGGCCAGCGGTGCTTCAGCTGTACAAATAAAAGGAAGCAGGCTCCATGCTGCCGTAATGTGTTTGAGTTGCGATGTTTGTGGTCTGACACCTGTATGGAGTGAGATAAGGGTCAGAAAAGCAGAGCTCATGGTTTAATCATATGAACTCTGCTCTGGTTCCTGGATGTGAACTCTTGTGAACAACATCTGCCTGCTTCATGACTTTTCTTTTTAATAATACAAGGAAATGATATAGCACCAATGATGAAAGCTTAAATAAAATTGCTTGAACATTAAACAGCCTTTTGAGGGCGAGCCAGCTCTTGGTTTATCGGCAAAACAATAAGCAGACAGGCAGCGTTTGACTTTGAAAATAATGAAATAAATCATTCCTCCTAGCTACGGCGATAGGGCTGAATTGTAAATTGGTGGCTGCACACAGATGATTGTGTGTACGTGCAGCTGTGGGTCAAAATGGGATAATGTGAGACTGAGGCAAAGTTTCAAATGTCAGTTCAATTGAGCCATATAATGTTGTTAGGGGTTACACTGAGAGGTCAGGGAGATGAGGCTATCTATAGCAGTATGGCCATGTGGAAGATATGATAAGAGTAAATCCTTTGGTAACCTCACTTTACCCTTTTGTACATTAGAGTGTTGCCTCTTTGAAGTACTGTAAGAGGGCCCTGCGAGACATGCGTGTTTTTAAATAGCTATAATTTCAATCAGTGGAACATGTGCATGCTTGTTTCCTGCCTTTTAGATCATTCTCTCTCTTTCTCTGATAAACCATGAGGTACTGTGCGCAGGTTCTGATGACTCATGCTGTCCTGTAGGTCTCCAGCCACTAAAACACTATGTTAAACGATCCCAGCTTGTGAACCTCACAATTATTTATGTTGTATTCTTAATTTCCTGAACTGACTTATCCTTACAAATATTTGAAGGCATTTTCCCTTTGAAGACATGAAATGTGTGTAATTGTGTGCATACCTGAGAGAGAGAGGCAGGAAAGGCAAATAAGCATATATGACTGCAAAACTGTTATTACACAAATAGCAGTAGATGAATATTTAGTTTTTCAGTTACAAGACACATTTACCCTGGTTCCCATCTGAGAATTTTAATAGTGAGTATACTGACAGATACGCAGCCTAGGCCAACAGGATGTCAGCTTTTCAATAGCTGCATCCCCCGAGCAGTCCTCATTGGGAACATAGTCATAGCCAAGATATAAAATACACAGTGACATTTGTAAGTAGAAAATGGTTTTTAAAAAATGTGGGACAACTACTACTCTGGAGAAATAGTTTGGAAAATGTGGTATTTCACATTTTCCGCACAGTTTTATTACAGGTAATAATTTGATTTAGCACCTGTTCTCGTGGACTCTTTCTGCTGCTCTGCCCATTAGTGCGTGTCGTCAGTTTTGGTAACTGTGTTTGCTCTGCTGAGCAAGTCCAATTTTACTGCGTTGTCGGGATGTTGACCCCTGCTGCTTTTATTCTTATTTCAGTTATTCTCTCAGAAATATGCCGGAAAGACTCCTGACCCGCTAACATCCACTATAAGAAATACACAGAAGCAAAAGATGCGATATTAGCCAACATACTGCAGCAGTCTCTCTAGGCAATCGCAATTAAAACATATCAACTGACTGACATTCAAATATAGAATAATGGTAATATACGTGTGTGTGTGCGTGTGTGTGTGTGTGTGTGGCCTAGTTATTACTCATGTTACGGGGACCTAAATCTGTTCATACAGTCACATTATGAGGATCAGTCTTCCTTATGGGGACAAATAGCAAGTCCCCATAACGTAAATCTTTAAATTTTAAGATGAAGACATGTTTTAAGGTTAGAGCAAGACTCCAGGAAATGAATGTAAGTCAATGTAATAATATGGCAATTTTCACATTACAATAAAATGTGCAAAAAGTTAAGGTGTGTGAATACTTTCAGAAGACACAGTATATACAAATTTAGGCAGAAAAAGAAAACCAATTTACAGGTTATTTGGTTTTATTTGAATCAAATTGCTAATTGCAAAATTGAGGCACATTGCCACATGTCAGAAGAACTGCATGCAGCCTTCAATGTGGTATTTAATATTTGATTCAACTAACATACTTGAAAATGACACGGCTGTCTGAAGAAAAAGCAGAGGCCTCATCTTGAATCAAGAGCATAAGCAGAAAAAGTAAAGTCCATTTGACTTACAGGGATGGAGACAGTAACGTTATTTGACATGATCCCTTTAGGAAGCTGAATCTGGTGGATGAAAGTTAGGTAAAAAAAAAAAAGAAGAAGTGTGTACTTTGTAATATTCCACTTCCCAAACATTTAGTTCCCCAAAGACAAGAGGTGATGTGAGCTTTTGGCCTGGCTGCACTGCTCATTTCACAATCTGACTCCCCTCTCCTGTCTGGTATCATCACTGAAACACTTGGTGTAGAAATGGTTGCTCTTATGTAACTTTAATGTTAGCCAATGGCCCATGGTCATAAAGCGTGTCAGCCTCCCAGTGATCTCATTCAGTCCTACCCAGGGTCAGAGTGACCGTCGGGCATACCGGTGGGCCAGTTGCCCATCACAAAAAGCCATAAAGCTTTTACCATCCCTGTGTGTCTGTTCAGCGCTGCTCCAGGTAAGTCCAGGGCTGAATCTCTTTCCCAGTCTGACCCTGGTCCTACCAGCCTTCAACTCAATGCAAAATTAATACAGTCTCCCAGTATCTGCCCTGTTTTGCAAAAGAACAACTTGGGGTGAAATTACAGCCCCTTTCATTTGGAAAATACACAGTAACAGCAATAGGTGAGCCATTAAATAGCCACTGATGTGCTGACTACACAGTAGTAATTTTGCAACCTCAGATTTTCTTCTCTCACCTCTGTCTCTGTCACCTCCCCCCCTCCCCCCTGTCCCCTCCCTGTGACATTGCCATCTCCCGGACTGAACTGTACCACTGTTATCTCTAGGCAGCAGGGGGTTGTTTGAGAGAGGGGGGGGGGGAGAGAGACACGATCCGAGTATGAGCAAACCTCAAGTTGAGCATTTTTACTGCCCTTTGGCTCTTTTTGTTTCCCTGCCAAAGCCAATTTTCTTTTGGAATAGCCACAACTGTCTTGCAGGAGCCCCTGTGGATCTGGGACATAATGCAGCAATCAGCACGATGAAGAGATATTTAGCTTTGTCACAAAAGACTGTCTGAATTAAACAAAGCAGAAAATACCAGAGCTGAAGCCTTGTTTTATCCCTTGTGTACATGTCTGTCACATGTTTCACTTAATCTGCCATTCACATTCATTATCAACACAAATGCCATTTGCAGACTTAAGCTTCTAATAAATGACTCAGTTGGGATATTATAATTCCTGCATTTGTGTCATCTGTCTTCCAGATTTCAAATTTTGGCTGTCAAGAATCCACTAATGGTGATTTTAAGACAATTTTACATCATTTGTTCTGACCTGAGGCCTCTCACAGTGTGCAGCAGCTACTGCAGCACAGTGGCTCACAGACAGTTTTTGTTGACAGTTGTTTTTTTTCATCAAAACTGTTGATATAGTTCAGGAAATCTGCATCACACCTTCTGTGGAAGAACTGTGTAGTGATTGTACCTGGAAGTCACAATGATGTTGTAAATTAAAGGTCCCATATTTGACACTTTCCTTGTATTTTATTTGAAGTTTTGATTTCAATACGAAGATATATTTATGGTTTTAAGAACCAAAAACCATCTGAATGTAGTTTCACATCTCCTCTCTCAGGCTTCTCTCTGGAGCTCGAGTAACAACAGGTCAGTGAGCCAATCAGAAGAGAGGAAGCTCTGAGCTCTGAGGCTGACTGAGTGATTGAATGAAAATATAGCAGGTTTCAGGTAAACACTCAGAGAAACCAAATCCTGCAAGGTCCACCTGGAGCCACCGGGCGGGGCTTGGGGTGTGGCTGAGAACGGTGACTGCTTTGTTGTGACATCACAACATTGCAGAAGTCCTGACGGCTCGTTTTAAAGCTCATTTTCTAAATACAGGCAGTGTATTTTCTGTTCTGTTTTTTTGATACTTTCACAGTATTACTATAGAACCTAAACCTGCTTTATAACTTTATAACACATGGAAATCTCACTTTATACAATATGGGACCCTTAACTTACTGTAATATTTCAGTGTTGCCCTGTGAACTACCGGTGCCACCATTCAGAAAATGACTTTAGGAGATCATGACATAGACACATGGCGTTGTGGGATATCTACAGGTTCAGAGCAAACTGTGATGTCCAAGAGCGTTAGGGTTCATCTGCCATTTAGGTTATCAACAAAATGAGCCACATCATAAAAACAGAACTTGATAACTTGTCATTCATTGTTAAAAGCTATAGGCTTTCTTTGCATGGAGCTCTTTTTTAAAAATGTTTCCCAAATTTGAAAAAAAAAAACAAAAAAAAAACTTGTAAAGCAGTAAATGTAAAAATCAAGTCAAAGGAATTTGCTCAATGGATCACACAGGAGATGAGGCAAGAGTGCAAAGTCATAGTATTTGCTTGAAAGCCAGAGGTCACACAGGATGTCAATCAGTGTAGCAAACAATGCAGATGAGGAGCAGGCAAGAAGTCATCCATGAGGAGCACTCAACTACACCCTGGAACAGCTGGACCCATTGACTAACTGGTAGTGCAAATACAACCTTGCAACTGAAAGGGGGAGGACTAGGTTATATATACACAGAAGACTAATTGGCTGATGAAACACAGGTGACACGGAAAACTGGCAGGAAGAACAAAGGCAGGAAGTAAAACAACATTCAACACATATGAAACAGGAAATAACCACAAAGAGTCCAGGCAGGACGTCACAGTAAAAGTCTCTATGTGCAAATAGTTAAAAGATGCTACAGACCAGTGACAAAGTAAAGGATAAACCTGAAGAATGAGTGGAGGAACAGGATGACAATGCTCCCATCCATAGGACACGAGGGATCACTGAATGGTTCGAGGAGTAAGAAAATGATGTGAATCATATGCTGTGGCCTTCACAGTCATGTATGTTTAAGTTATCCACATTACAAAATGCAAACATTTGTGATTGACCAAAACCAAAGGTTCAAATGTCCTTTGATTATCGTTATTATCTATCTATCTATCTATCTATCTATCTATCTATCTATCTATCTATCTATCTATCTATCTATCTATCTATCTATCTATATATATATAAATAAATATATAATATAATATATATGTATATATATACACACATTGGGTGTATGGCAGTGGTTTTGCAGTTCTCTCTCTCTCTCTCTCTCTCTCTCTCTCTCTCTCTCTCACTGGTTTTGAACAAGGGTAAATTCAAATCGCCTGAGTACTTTCTGGACTCTTTGCTTTTCCAACCGCTCATCAGCATTGGATAATTATTAGTATTGATGGCCATTGTCATGTAGAAATGTGTGGACACACACTGTAGCTGCAGCAGTTCTGCGAGGTAGCGTCATACACATGTGAGATGGTGCAAGAGATCCCTCAACTCATTCCAGCATGTTATGCTATCACAGGTTAAGTTGACTGTTCATGGCACAAGCCAAAACTACCCTCAGGTAAGAGCTAATGGGATAAAGTCAGGACAGCAGATCTCCTCAATTCTGACAAAACTTTTATGTCCCTAGTAAGCATTTAAGTTTTATTTTTATAAAGTAAGGGGGCTGTAGGTGCTGCAGATGGATGTGTTTATTTGCATTCAGCTCTGACAATCTAGTTGAGCCTTAACTGATAGCTTAATTTCACTTACCTGTGAGTGGTAACTTCAAAAATCCAAATGTAAATTTGTATGGGACCCCTATGTAAAAAGACCTCTCTAACATTAATGAGCAGTATTACAATGGAATACCACATCAATACAACATTACTCATTAGAAACTCTCAGCGGGACAAATACATTCATTCCTCCAGTGAACTGAGAGCTGCTTTGGATTGTTGTGTTTTTGTGGTTTACATACTTTCATCGGACTGAGTCTTTGTTTTGTTTTTTTCATGACTGTGTTTTGCTCCACATGTAAAACAGCTTCCATTGTTCATAATCATTGTGAAATATGGCATTCATATCTCCCCTCACGCAAACAGTTACCCTCCTTAATGCGAAGCGGCACCCTTTGTTCTTAATACTGTGCAGGCCACTCCGAGTCTGTAGTGTGTAATATGCCCCCCCCCCCAAAAAAAAAAAAAAAAAAAAAAACCAAAGGCCTCACAGGAAGCAGCATGACAAAGGTTCAAGCAACACATGTGAGCAGGTCATCAGTCGTCCTGGAGTCCACCTGTGCTTCGGGCTGTCGAGGTTCCAGGCGCTGACATTTACTTTCATTCTGTTTATTTGTTTTCCATTTTTAGAAAATGGTTGAGAATGCTTATGTGTCTAAAATCTGATATACTCAGCAATCATAATACTTATGTTCATTTGTATGATGTTGTGTAAAAAAGGGCTATCCTTGCTCTACAATAACAAGGCATGAGAGAAGGTATTTAAGAAAAAAGGAACTGATGTACTTCTCATGACCTTAATGGTTTGTCATGTTCCATCCATCAGCATATGAAATATTTATGGTATATCCTTATATGGCTGGGTTTTTTTCTACTTGTAATGCATACTTTTTTTTCCTTCTGTGGGAATTTTCCGGGATAACATCTGGCTTTCATTTCATGGAGCTTTAAAGACATGACCTGCTTCCCTTCTCTGTGCACATAGATGAAGGGCAAATTCTCAAGTGAAAAATCAAATTGTTGAAAGATGGAACCATCTTGTTGCAATGCAGTGGTGTGGGAATAAGCTATAGGTCCAACAGTCACCACAACGTTGTGTATTTTTACATTCACACAGGAAATGTCTTGTAATATTTGGACAAACGTTCAGTCATTGTTCAGTTTCAGGTGTTTGTGCAGCGCACACTGTGCTTAAAGAAACTGAGATTTTGGGGAAATACATATATTCATCTTCGTGCAGAGCACGGGATGAAAGAGCTTAGCTAACCAGTTAACCACTTAACCAAATGAGTGACACAAGGGGAAACAGCTTGTATGGCTCTGTCCAAAAGTAACAAATTCTGACCACCAGCACCTCCAAGGCCTCACAAACACATCTACACATTATGTTGTGTTAAAGTGTAAAACTATTCATATATATATATATATATATATATATATATATATATATATATAGTAATGTGTCAGAGTATATCGAGGTAGTAACTAGTTAATGCTGACTGGCTAAGAGACAGCCAGTGTTAGTTAGCGAACTCTTCAACCATTTTAATTTGTGTTGGAAGAAAATGACATTATTTTACCAGTGATAGTTTCTTTAATTCATTTCATGACAATATTGAGTTCTAATTTGAATATATGATTTAGTAAAATACTATTTGCCTAAAGTTTAATTAGATTTTAAATGCTTTTAGGACTTCAAGTTTGGGATTGAATTGTTAACTTTAAGACTGATAAGGATGTGCTGTCCAGCAGTATTAGGCCAATCTGATTATTTTATATTCAATGTAATTGAAAAGAAACCCATGTAAGTCATTTCTCACCCTGTTTGACTCTGAGTATCTCTTGCCTTGCCAATCAGTCAGCAGACAGTCAGAACCACTAACTTCCTTCCTCCATCGACTCCTTCCCTTTCTTCAGCTGTTGCTGTCTGCGACATACATCCACAGTGTGGTTTTGATTAGCCATCTTCAAAGTGAAAACATGCTGAAGCTCAGTCTGGTGAGCTGACACTGTCTTGCTCGCATCCCCACACAAAAAAGAAAAAAACAAAGTTAGACCATTTCCTTCATTTTATCTCTGTTTCCTGTGTTCACAAAAGTAAAGAGTGTGGGTCTTCAGTGGCCCCCAAACCCATTTCCCATTTTAAGTCTGTCTCTCTCTCTATCACACACACACACACACACACACACACACACACACACACACACACACACACATGCACGCACACAGGCACATACACACACACTCTCTAACTCGAGGAGAGGACAAAAACAGAGCAGGAAGGACTTTAACTTCCACACTTTCTATTTCTATTGTTCTGTCTAGTTTTGTCTTTTGGCTGGTTAGGGACAAGCGTGGTTATTCATAATGCAAGCTGCACCCTGAGCACTCACGGCGCCTTCGTCTGCTCTATTCTTGAGGATAAGCAGAAGGAGCAGACACGCTCAAATGGGTTAGCAAGAATTAGGAAAGATTGGTTTTTATAATTGATACTATGAATACCTGGAGAAATTTCAATTTAAATGATTTTTTGGGGCTCGATGCTTAAGTGAGATTGTAGAATTTAAAGTGTTCTACCAGTGCGAGTCTAAACATAACGTTTAATAATCCTGTAATATCCTGCAAGATTGGATATTTTGGCAGAAAGGTTTTTTGCGTGCACAGCAGATCAGTGGAAACGTGTTTCCTTCATTAAACCAGCCAACCATGGCCACAGTATCTGTCTTTTCAGTCATGTTTCCCCGCAGGACTGAAAAGTTATATTTTAGGTTTTCCTGTCTCTATTCCCGAAATATTCCCATTTAACATCTGTGTGTTTGGATCGAAAATGAATGCACCTGTTGGTGTCCAGCTTGAATCTGAGGAAGCTGCAGATATTAACAGAGCGCAATAACAAGTATAACGAGAGAGACAGTTTCCGAAAACTTTGGAACGAGCTTCCTCTGGGAAAATGGTTGTCTATTTTTGACGACTGGTGTCATCAAAACATAATGAAATCAGAACTGGCTGAATGAGAGAAGTGCAAGTTTGGTTTTGTGAGACAAATGCAGATGGACAAATGGAAGCTGCAGCAGCAGCAGCAGCAGCAGCAGTATGTCTGATAAATGCAGACATTATGTTCTATTTCATTTCTTCATTTTAGCCTGGACAATAATTGTTTTGCTAGAAGTCAGTTATTAAAGGTTATTACTTTGCTCCTAAACTAAAATGTCATTATTCATCTTTATAATTATTATTCTGTTTGCTGTCACCTGTACACATAAGTTTTTCTAAATATTTAGACTACATTTTAATATGTATCCAGCACTATTTTATTCAAATGACTGGTATTCTTATTTTGCCCAGTTAATATAGTTTATTATTTAAAACATAATTTCTGTGTATTTCTTCATGCAGTGTCAGTCATGAGTCAAACAATGTGCTGCAACGCTGCTTGACTAAAAATGGACACATTGATTATGTGAGATGTAAAAATTGGTTGGTGGCTCAACAAACCAGTAACAGCTGCAAAGAAAGCTGTAATACTTTTTGACACGTGTCTTAAATCACACATCCAGAGGTCACTGCTGCATGAGAATTGTGATGAGCCAAGTGCAGACATCTGGGGGCCTCACAGCTCTGAGGTCAGAGGTCACCGAGTCTACAGCCCAGCTCAAAGCTAAAGAAAGGTAAAGGCTTTCTCAAGTACACAAAGAAAATAAAAAATAGTAAAACAAAAATACAAAAAAAAGTTGAAAAGCTGATGTTTTGATAAAAGGTGATGTACTGGACGGCAGCGGCGCATTTAGAATGTCTTGCCTGGAAATAGAAACTTTGGCTAGATTAAATGTCAGGGTGTCAACAATGAGCAACCACGTGCAATTTCATGACGATCTGTAGTACCGGACCTGTAGGTGTAAAAGACCGATCTACCAAACAACATTGCCATCCTTAGACCCCAGTAAAATAGTGAAAATGGCAACTCATAAAACATTTCCATAAAAACAGGGTTTAATGAGGCCTTTAAGTAAAACACCATCATCAGACTTTGACAGCTGAGGGTTTCTGACGGTGAAGATTTTGGGGTTGCTAAGAAAAGAAACCTGAGTTTAAATGACAGAAATTCAAAAAA
>NW_019525242.1:1296517-1296846 GCF_002814215.2 Seriola lalandi dorsalis | reverse complement strand
GGGGGGGTCACCAGAGATAAATCCCTGTTGGACCATCTGTTTATCCTGCCTGGTGGTCTCGCAGAAATGACCAGTCAACATGTTTTTGTTCCTTCCTCATGATTTTAATCATAGTCTCTGGTGAAATGATGATGGTGTATGTGCTTGATATGACAGCAAAAGCAAATGTAGGTGCTTTTAGCCACAGACATGGTGTTTTCAATAATTATAAGATGCCATTCTAATATTTACTATCTTCATTTCTGGGTCAAGAAGCTTTGTAATTTAGTTTTTGATTAGTGGAAATATGTCCCCCATAGTTTAAAAAGTCTAATGTGTACATACTGATA
>NW_019525242.1:1295824-1296467 GCF_002814215.2 Seriola lalandi dorsalis | reverse complement strand
CCCCTACGCTGGTTGTCCCTACCCGCCATGTGTCACCTCTGCTGGCTGCTCTCTTGGGTTCGGATGTCTGGCAGTGTCATTCCCTCTCTTTGAGCTCTTTGACATTCAAAGTCCACCCAAGGTAGACAGCTATACTGGTTTACTATATCTCCTGAGAGGTGAATAATATTCACAACTGCATCACAACCAGTGTAAGAGGTGTTCGACTGCAACAGCCTTGTTGCTACACAGAGCCTCTTATCATAGGGACCAACACTGAATCAGTTCCTGCTCTTCAAGTCTCATAATATATTCAACTGTGCACTTAAGATATCTCAGCAAAAAGGCTCGGAGTACACCGAGAGATGTTGCCATTACTCACCATAGTGATGTTTAACACAAGAGCATACTAAAACACGGCCTTGGTCTGCAGCTGTGTATCTTGCAGGTCTCTATCCCTTGTTGGCATGACTCATATGAATAACTGAAGAATATAATAAGCAGGTTGGAACAAATTGATCCTGCTATTACTGATCAGCCCATAATTTACTGAGAGCCATTTCCTTCTATTATGTTTGCTCTGTGGTGTTTCAGACCAGACAGCAGCTAAGTGCAGAGTCATGAATGTCAAACAACTTATTACCATTTGTTATAAATGTACACA
>NW_019525242.1:1294872-1295774 GCF_002814215.2 Seriola lalandi dorsalis | reverse complement strand
AAATAGAAACTTTGGCTAGATTAAATGTCAGGGTGTCAACAATGAGCAACCACGTGCAATTTCATGACGATCTGTAGTACCGGACCTGTAGGTGTAAAAGACCGATCTACCAAACAACATTGCCATCCTTAGACCCCAGTAAAATAGTGAAAATGGCAACTCATAAAACATTTCCATAAAAACAGGGTTTAATGAGGCCTTTAAGTAAAACACCATCATCAGACTTTGACAGCTGAGGGTTTCTGACGGTGAAGATTTTGGGGTTGCTAAGAAAAGAAACCTGAGTTTAAATGACAGAAATTCAAAAAATTCAAAAATTTGAAAAATAAAAATCAGAAATTAAATATTAAATATTAAATATTAAATATTAAATACTAAAACTCACGGGCGATTAGTGGAGGGCAGCAAAGATTGCTGCGGGATGATAACGCCTCTCGTAGTTCACGCCTCTCAAAGTATTTTTTCACAAGCTGCAGACACAAGACGGATCAGCAATGGGTCGCAGCTGCAGAAAGTATGTTGCACAACCAGTGTCAAACTTTGTCTTTATTACCCAGGAGACAAACACAAATTTGTAGCTTATACTTGAGGCATCAGTTTTCATTCAGACGCTGGTTACACTAAATGAGCACTGATGGCAAGAGTGCAGAGGTCACAGCAACAACTGAGGGGAATCCAGATCGTGATCAAAACAACCGAAAGGAAGACAATCCCCTGACAATCATTGTTCAGACAGACAGACAGGGAAACGGCTGGTGCAATAGATGAGGAAACTCATTCTGTAGGTACACGCCCACCCGATGTGACGTCAGAAAGACTCTAATGATGGACTGATGTTAAATTATGGTTGGAAATGACAATCGAGTTGACGTCAAAACCCAACGTTGGCTCAGTGACATTGT
>NW_019525242.1:1285084-1294814 GCF_002814215.2 Seriola lalandi dorsalis | reverse complement strand
TGTCTTTATTACCCAGGAGACAAACACAAATTTGTAGCTTATACTTGAGGCATCAGTTTTCATTCAGACGCTGGTTACACTAAATGAGCACTGATGGCAAGAGTGCAGAGGTCACAGCAACAACTGAGGGGAATCCAGATCGTGATCAAAACAACCGAAAGGAAGACAATCCCCTGACAATCATTGTTCAGACAGACAGACAGGGAAACGGCTGGTGCAATAGATGAGGAAACTCATTCTGTAGGTACACGCCCACCCGATGTGACGTCAGAAAGACTCTAATGATGGACTGATGTTAAATTATGGTTGGAAATGACAATCGAGTTGACGTCAAAACCCAACGTTGGCTCAGTGACATTGTTTTGCAAACCACCAGAATGTTGGTATTTTATGCGTCAAGATGTTGTTGGCATGAGACATTGGGATTTCGGTTACTTAACAAGAAAAAATTCAAACCAACAAAATATCAATGTCAGCTGTCGTCAGTATTCTACGTCAAATTGACGTTGGCATTGGATGTTGTCTTGATGTTGAATTTTGGCAGCCGACGTCACAACCTACATTCAACACACGCGCCAAGTATTTGAACCACTACCGTGTATTTAATCGGCCTCAATCCGCAATACACTTTGTTCTTAATTGGCTCTCATTCATCCTTAAAACTTCATGCACCACATGGCAGATGTAGTAATAGTCAGAGTGTTGACATTGTGAGTCTTAAGACTTAAGACTGGAAGAAATAATTTGAGTGTAAGTCACTAGCCCTCGGCATGACTGTGCACCTCCCTGGATACTTTTATCCTGTGCCAGGAAATAAAAAGCTGTGACACATGAAATGAGAAATGTGAGAACCATTTAACCATGACGAGTACATTTTTTATGGAAGGTAAAAAAGAGAGATGTACAAAGTTGGCCAGGGAACACAGACAAAGATAGTGCCCAGCTCAGAGCTCTGCCTAGCACTGACTGTATGTTATGCAATGCCGCTCTCAAAGGAAGTCACTTAATGTCTTGTCAAGTGGGAATTCCTGTACAAGAAAGATGACCTTAACAAACGGCCTGCTATCACTCTGTCGGGATGGTTTTTCTCCATCCTCTCTTCTTTTCACATGAACACATGACTCTGGTGCACATTACAGCTGTGCCATAATGACTTTCCCACATCTGTGCGCTGTTACTCACATCCACAGCATTAACTGGATTAACACTGACCCACTTTCCCTGATATAAAACAATCCAGGGGAATTTTTTACACACCCATACCCAATCAACACATTCAATGTAAAAAAAAACAAAAAACAGAAAAGATGCCTTGTCTTACTTCACGTCCTTCATGTCTTCTGATAAAAAGTGGAAAAATGTGCCTTGTTGATTGCTGAGGGTTTAGCACTTGTCAGACTAGGATTCTTTTTTTCTGAACAAAACAACATTCATACCATATCCTAGCATTTACTTTATATACAGCTAATAGAGTTTTTTGCAGTATTTACATTGTTTTTCATCCGTTTTGGCAAAGCGCCACTGTGTGTGCGCAGAAAGAGGTCGTAGTTTTATTGTATTCAAACTACATGTAGTCTAGTTGCACTAGTTGCACGAATGTGTCTTTGATTTTATTGCTATTTTTGTGATAACAATATGTGAAATGACAATTTGAAAACTATGTAAATGGGGTCACATCTACCCTCAGGTTCGTGGAGCTTTATAATAAGTTTTATCTCATTGTTTAGCTTTAGCTTTAGCTTACCATCACCAGATGGTCAGAAACACGACTCTACATGAAAGTTAAATTTACTCTGTAGCTGCTGGATGTGTAAATAAGCAAAGTTTTCAGTTCACTACTTATTTCTGCTGTCCCCAAGTGGCCAAAAATATTTTCCTGCAGGTTTAACCATACAGTAGTTCGCAGACAGTGTAGAAAGTTGGAATTTGTATGATGATAGCATTGGAACTAAAAAAACAAAAAAAAAAGGTTCAAAAACAGAAGTTGTGGGAAGCTAAGAGGAAGCCAGTGTTGAGAAAGCAGGGAGGCCAGGATACTTCAGGTCCAAATCAAGGGCAGAGGAACTTTTCAAGACGTGCAGGAAGTTTCCACAGGCCATCCTCAGAGCAGGCGCACCACTCAGGCTGTTAATTCCATGTAATACCACCACCACCTCCCATTTCCTTTCAACACTTTCTGTGAGTTTGTTTTAGAGGCTGGGTTGGTTCGCAGTATCTTGTTTCACGTGACACTTCACTCTTACTCGACGAGCACCTCGGGATGCAGAGAGCGCGCTCCCACAGAGACAGTGGCTGAAAGGAAGATATCACAACACTTTGTTTCCGTGTCGAATGTGAGAGGGATCTGTTGATCTGTGATCATTTTTTTTGGAGGCCATGCAATATGTGCTTTACAGTTTAAACAATCACAGGTGGAGTTTTACAGTAGATTGCCAGCTTTCTATCACTAAACAGTACATACTTTTGTGACACACCCAGCAGGTTTTTTTTTCTCTCTAATTTTGACCTCAGTGAGACTGTCACTTCTCTCTGTGTGCCTTAGTTCTTCCTAGCTCCACCTTATCCTTCCTGCTCATCCTACCAAGCGCCTTGAGGACACATAATGTTCTCATCTTCACACACCACACCTACATTTCACAGCCAAAGTGTTTTCATCTTTCAAGAGCCTCTGTGTTGCAGAGCTGTACAGATTTTCCATTTCAGGCTCATCTAATATGAAAAAAAAAATTCTGCACACCTGAATAAGTAACTTGAAACCAATCAGAAGAGCTCCTGCACACTCTCTGGCTTACTGCTGAAATATCTATTGATTACAATGTTTCAGTCTGTCCAGCCTTCATGATATGGTCAGCAGCACTTCCATATAAACTCCACCTCACCCCAGAAAACAAGCAGCAATTGAAGGGAAAAACCAAGACAGGATTCATACAGAGACAGTGACTTCTCGTTTGTCAGTGACTCCCACACAACCCAGACCTCCAGGGTCTCTTCTTTTGTTCAACCACAGCAGACAGCACCGACGAAGAAGAGGTGCAGACGAGGCAAACGAACACTGAAGACAAAGACAACGCCCATGGACACAACGTTATTCGAGGACACAGTAATAAATATTTCCGAGAACTAACTCTCTGATTCTGATGAAGCCATATCTCTTTTCAGACCTAACGGGGTCATAAATATATTTGGCCTAAAAGTCGACCCGTTTCGATGTTTTAGACAAATTAAAGTGTTTTTTTCTCGAAAACACACTAACCTCACTGTTAAGACTACATCATATACCCCATTCAAACCTAAGATTACTTTTTGTTCCAATGTGACAAACTCTTCAATAAATACATTTTGTGGAATTATAGAGCAAGAGTTCAAATAAATACATAAAAGCCTCATAAATTCTCATATTTAATTCTCATTCTGCGTTTATTTAAAGGTAGAAGACGCTAGAACACAAGGTTGAGTCTTTCTAATGTTTTGAATGCTATTTTCTGACTGGAGACTCATATGTAAGGTGATAATCAGTCAAACCAATCTCTGTCCTCTGATTGGATGACTGGATAATTCAGGCAGCCCCTATACACACCCACACACACACATATATATATATATATATATATATATACATAAATATATATATATAGATATATATGTATAGTATATACATGGAAGTGTTGTCATGCTGACCATATACTTGATGAAGGCAACACAGAGTGAAATGTGATCATTACATATTTCAGCAGTAAGATATGGCTCACCCATATCTTTTGGAGTCAGCTCATAACTCTTTGTCTTCCTCTGACAGTGGACCTTGAAAGGCCTCTAGCACGAAAGGCTATGATTTAAGATTTATCTTAAAGAAAATGAAAATCATCTGTTACTAACACAGAAATAAAATAAAATCATTTGAATGTTTGAAACGTTTTTGAGAGGAGAAAATGTGAGTCAGACTTCTCCATTATTTTGTTTGCAATCTTCTACTGTACAAATGTGACAGGAATGAGAATAGCACAGGGCACCCACTGCTATTTGAAGCTCTGATTATGAAACGCTTTCTAGTGTAACTTAAACTTAGAACACGCCAGCTGTGCATGTGCAGACAGAGTGACATAGCATGATTAAAATAGGTGCAGCAGGTGGTGATTAAAATGATTTGCTGAACAGAAGGAGCAACATGAAGTACTGTAAATGGTTTAGAGAGGCCACACACTGATAAATATACAATATGAGAATGGAACAAATATATATATAAATAAGAGACTGTATTATACCAATATATTGATAACTTTGGGATATGAGGGTAATACATGGGGCATATAAACATGAGTTAAATGAAAACTCATCCATATATTAAGAAAATTAAAATTAAACTTAACATTCTAGCATTTAGATGATATTCGACTGCAAAACAATCACTGAAATAAACCTAAACAGCTACGACATTCAAACAATAATTTCTCAAATTTAATACATGCACTGTAGCTGTCAAATCAAGAATGTCACAATATCAGAATCACAGACGCAGGAAACAGATTGTGACAAAGACAATGACGCTTACTGTAAATCTTATCGTTGCAATCATTTGTGACAGAAAAAGGCATGAATAGATTCATTGTCTTTTGTATAGAACTGAGTTTAGATGAACTTGCCCCATTCTACTGTCTTGACCCCCAAGACCTAACTGTATTAGCATTGTCTGATCTGCCACTCCTTTTGTTAGCGCTACTGTAATAAATATTTTTATTAACAATAGATTAAATGACTGCGTGTATGTAAAGAGGGTGGCCTGTAGTGACAAACCTACAAAGATTTACCATCCAACTCTACAGTTCCACTCAGCTTTACGGAGCATTTTGGCATCTTTCCGTTCTTTGTTTTGATTTTCAATGACCACTACTTTACTTGTGATCCCCTCTTGCTGTTTTATCGGCATTGTTTCCAGGCGTAGTATACATAGACTGTATGCAAAGATGGATGTAGCCTCCGTGATGTCACCAATAATTTTCTGAAGAGTGGTTTTGAAGCTCAGAGTGGGCTGCTTAACCTTCGCCATCTTGGCAGTGCCAAAATATTAGCCGGATTATTAGCCGGAGTGCTTTACTCACGGCTAATAGAAAAATTAGAAGTGGGGAAAATATGGAGCCAAAACTTCGTGTACGCCGGTTTCATAACAGTGGCATAACAGTGTTAGCATCATTAGCTCAGCTGGGTGTCTGGGCATCTTGCTTGAAGGCTAACCCATGGGGTAATTCATTTGCTGGCTAATTAGCTTGTTAACAGGCTAGGCTAACAAGACAGGTATGGTGAGCAGAGACACCAATACCTGCTAATTTGTGCTAACATATAAATAAAAGATATTAATTAACAGCACAGCAAAACATATTTCTATTTATGCAGAACTTTAAGTCTTCATGAAATGTAAACAGTAGAGTTATATAAAAATGCTAGTCATATCAACTCTTAAGATGATATTACTGTGTGTTAGTGTTTTGTTTACAGCTTGTTTTCCAAGAAATCAGTCAGTGTAGATTTAATGTAGGACCGATTCAAGGTAGCAAAAGCTACTGGGGAAAAACATGGACATGATTAACATTGGGAAGCATTTTTTTTAAAGTTCAAATATACCAACATTTGATGAATATAAATTTGTAGTAGTAGTCTGTTTTGGTGCCCCCTGATGGCTAAGTGGCTCAAAGCATCTGCTTAATTCATCATTGCCGCGGGCCAGCTCTGTAGTAAAAAAACTTCCTTTTTAAGTTAAACAGCAGTGTAATATGATGAGGCAGATGGTTAAACTCCAGATGAGCCTGACTCTAGCCTCAGGTCCTCCAGCAGTTTTTTTTATTAGTTTTCTGGCTGGAGATTAAAGACAAATGATCTGGCCTTTTCCATTAGGGCTTGTCAACCTTAAAACAACTTGCACGAGGAGCTCGGTCAGGCTAAATCTGTTACTGTGTCCTTTACTTATTAAATTTCAGTTTTATGGCCTGTGTTGTTTTGTCATAACCTTCATAATTTAGTTTTGCTTGCATGTCCTCATTGCTTTTACTACTTTTTATTTTCTATAGTTTGTAAAGAGCTTGGTAACTGTTTTGTAAAGTGCTAAAGAGGTTTAAGACAATGATGATGACTAAGCCTATGATTATAAACTGCAAATGTATGCAAATATTCATAAAACACTACATTAGTAAGCCATTGGAGAATTAATATTTCAGCAGGGAGTGACATCAAAACAATCGCACTACTCCTTATAATGACATACTCCTTATTATTCCTCCTGTCAAAATATTAGTGTTCTAATGCGTCATTTGAGGAACTCCCTGTCAGGGATACCAACACTTTGTTTCACCACACAAAGTATAAGGCAACTGAGATACTTAACTTTATGAAGGAAGAAACAAAATACCCATCAACTGATATGAAGCACAGAAATCAAATAAGGACACAGTTTCATATTTACCAATCATGACATATTGATAGCTCATGGCAAAGACCAGAAATCAAGTGGTCAGACTCTCTCCATGCACATGGGCATTCAATGTGCATAAGCACTGAGTGGGGGTGGCTGGACTATTCCTGAAACCCATCAAAACCTGCGTTGAGTACTTGAAATCGTGGGTGTTTTCTGTTGCCTTTTTTCCATTATGCAGAAGTGTGAGAGCAAATTCTATTTTCTATGAGTTGACTGTCACTTGAAGTGGGCTCACAGGTCATGTTAGTCATTGTGATGATGAGTCATTCATGCTGCAGTGCTGGAACAAACGAGACAAGAACTCTGCGTCAGATATAGAGTTTATTTCTGCAAACACTACAGTAGATATCTAGTTTTGATGTTGTTTTTTTTTTTATTCTATGCATCCACTCATTTGTGGTGGAGTAAAGTTGGAGTATAGTTGCCAGGGAGATGGAGTATAGTTGCCAGGGAGATGTACCTGTTGAGATACAAGCTCAGTTTCTTCCATAGCACTTTTGGGACTTACGCGCGTGATGAAATCCTTGTATATACTATACAGATCTTCATGGAGATATTCCATCCACCGAAGGCAGTGTGATACAGTCAAAAGCTCCAGAAAGGACTAGTAAGTAGACTTTCAGTCGGGCTTGTTTAGTCAAACTACCAGGTCCGCCAGCAAGAAAGAACTTCCAAGCATTACAAGCCTTGTAGTGGAATTAATCTTTTAATTTTCAAAAACTTGAATTGAAAGAAATTTGAACATGCTCATTATCCAGGATGCTCCACACATTATCAACAATTATACTTTTAGAACAGAATAAACTCCTTTGTCCAATAACCAATAATGTGTATTTATAACTTTCAGTTATAGACCCGAGCTTGTACATTTGCAAACACCATACTCATGCAGAAAAAAATGTGTCATATATCAAGTCACTTCCTAACGTAAATAAGATGGTTTAAAGTGATGTCGTGAGAATGGAAGGCCACTTAGGATGAAAGCTGTTTTGGCAGTAGGAAGTAATGCAGAGCTTATAAGGCAAAAAAAGCTCCATGTAGTACTTCAGGAATCAAAGCACCGCCGGTTGTTTTCAGTTGTCTCGGCTGGTAACTGGAAATCTCTCTTCTCTGTTATGTTTTTTGTCCATTTACGTAAAAAGATAGTACAAAGTTTACAAAGGAGTTAGGGTTAAATTTAGACACAGTTTTTCCATTCACACCACAGCACAGCAAAAGCTATGAAGACGACCATGCAGGCAGGTAAAGGTCATTTCTGTGTATGTATCTGTTATTCCTTGACACTATCTACTTTCTTTAAACTCCACAGTTCTGGTCCATCAACAGATTAAATATGGATAATTATTTGTAAACCCTTCTTGTCACAGATGGTAAGTATATGTTTGTAAGTATTGCAACTTTACCCAAAGCCTCAGCCTAACTTATTGCCTGAAGTGTAAAGCAATGATCAACTCTGAATTGTTTTTTCAGTCCATCCTCTGATGCAAAGCCCAGCAGCACTCCCACACTGAAGTCAACATTAATTCAATATCACTTCCTTAATTGCATTTAATTATGAGCAAAGGGCACAAGGGGGAGTGGAGTTTTTCGTAAACAATCCATCCTGTGTTTACAGAAATTTCTTATCTGTGGATGTGCAGGAGATTAAACCAAAGGAAGATTTAGTATGTTTGGGAGAGGAAAAGGAAAAAGCATTGCGACACACTGAACCAGTCGTCACATCCATAAATATGACATTCAAACCCTGGTTTTTAAGACAATAAGACTGTGGGGTCTGGGGTCAACAATTTTTTCTTTATCTCTAGCTTTGTTTGTATTGTTTTTCAGTACATTGATATACATTTCATGTGTCATAATTTCACCCCAAAGTGTATAAACTAGTTTCCATAAGAAAAAAAAACAACCCCACAGGTCATTTTTGCGGACACTTGTTACAACCCCTAGTTATGTTTTATTAGTTTAGTGACATCTAACAGTATGACAACATCACTCTGTTCAGCCAATTCCCCAAAAAAGTATGTTTACGTCCAAGTGACAAAGACGGGAGCAATGGAAGAACTTAGGTGATGTTGGTTGAGATGGATTGATGAGTCGACAAAACATTTTCCTTAAACATGGGAGAACACTGTTTCCTGTTTAAAGCTGATATTCAATGCTTAACCACATGTTTATTATTGTAACCAGTATGACAGAGGTCCTTTAACCTAACGATGCATTTATCTTAACCCCCGAAAAAATAAACTCTCTCTAAACCTAAATAAGATGTTTTTGTGCCCAAACCTATAGGCAATAATCTACCACAGCATTGTCATATCATTAAAGAGTCAAGAATTACTTAGTTTAGTTTATTTTCCGACAGTGATTTTTTTAAACAGTTTATCTGTGGGGCACGAATTCAGCAAACAGTCCTTTGGGTGGTATCAGAGGTCAGGGACAAATGGCCGATGTGGTCATTCAGCTCTATGGACTTGTTGGCTAGGAAGCTTTGCTGTTACATTGGGGATTTGCATCTGTTGCTCTGCCTGAAACTCTTCACATTATGGCAGTGGTTCCCAAGCTGTGGGTCAGGCAGTTACATGAAAAATCTGTGTGTTTGTTTGTGTTTGTTTCTAATGTTTGTTTCTTTTTCCTGGCTTTCATCACTCAAATAGTACAGAGCTCTGCTGTAAGACTTAAAAATGAAGGGTCACGGGCCAAAAGGGATGGGAACCAGCGGATTATAATGAAGGGATGACATGAACACCCTTGAAATATATCTTTTTTTAGCTGAGGCATATGACACAGTGCACTGTGTTATAAGAAAAAAAAACTACATAGTACTTATTTAGTAAGAACAAGTCTATGAGAGCTGGGCTTTGTTAGTACATTCAGACACAATGTTCAGGGATATCATGGTATGCATGAGGGAAAAGCTACGTGTGCCATAGCTATCACAGTTCATCATCATCACAATGCATGTGTTTTTAAATGACCCGCTCCTGCTCTGGTTCTTGCAACACCAACTGCATCACTCAGCTGCTTGGCTAAGTGATCTCTAATGCCACTGCTGCTGTTACTGGAATTTTACTAACTTATACCCCTACGCTGGTTGTCCCTACCCGCCATGTGTCACCTCTGCTGGCTGCTCTCTTGGGTTCGGATGTCTGGCAGTGTCATTCCCTCTCTTTGAGCTCTTTGACATTCAAAGTCCACCCAAGGTAGACAGCTATACTGGTTTACTATATCTCCTGAGAGGTGAATAATATTCACAACTGCATCACAACCAGT
>NW_019525242.1:1244409-1285034 GCF_002814215.2 Seriola lalandi dorsalis | reverse complement strand
CCGAGAGGAGAGGGCTGGAGCTGCTCTCCAGAGCAAGCCAAGAAGGGAAGAGAGAGAGAAGGGGTCTAGAAGACTGGTTTTGTTTGTGACACCTCAGGGGGTCACATGTCACACGCTGGCCCACACTGGCTGGCCAGTGGGGTCCGTGGGGGGGAAGGGTCATCCCCAGGTGTGAACCGTGAGGAACTGTGGGGTGTGAATTCCTTTGTCCAGTGGAGCAAAGAAACATTTGGTCTATTGAATGACTGAGTCCCAACACAGTGTAAGAGGTGTTCGACTGCAACAGCCTTGTTGCTACACAGAGCCTCTTATCATAGGGACCAACACTGAATCAGTTCCTGCTCTTCAAGTCTCATAATATATTCAACTGTGCACTTAAGATATCTCAGCAAAAAGGCTCGGAGTACACCGAGAGATGTTGCCATTACTCACCATAGTGATGTTTAACACAAGAGCATACTAAAACACGGCCTTGGTCTGCAGCTGTGTATCTTGCAGGTCTCTATCCCTTGTTGGCATGACTCATATGAATAACTGAAGAATATAATAAGCAGGTTGGAACAAATTGATCCTGCTATTACTGATCAGCCCATAATTTACTGAGAGCCATCAACTGTGCACTTAAGATATCTCAGCAAAAAGGCTCGGAGTACACCGAGAGATGTTGCCATTACTCACCATAGTGATGTTTAACACAAGAGCATACTAAAACACGGCCTTGGTCTGCAGCTGTGTATCTTGCAGGTCTCTATCCCTTGTTGGCATGACTCATATGAATAACTGAAGAATATAATAAGCAGGTTGGAACAAATTGATCCTGCTATTACTGATCAGCCCATAATTTACTGAGAGCCATTTCCTTCTATTATGTTTGCTCTGTGGTGTTTCAGACCAGACAGCAGCTAAGTGCAGAGTCATGAATGTCAAACAACTTATTACCATTTGTTATAAATGTACACAAGACTAAAAAGTATAATTGAAAAATAGCACCATGTTGTTCCTCCTTGCTGTCTGCTACAGACTATAGAACCCCAGTTCATAAGAAATGTAAAAGGTAAGTTGTATGTTTTGATTACCCTAATGTGTTTTTTCCCTTTAAGCTGCCATTTAATGACACACTACACACTAGTATGCATTACATTTGGGTGGAGGAACATATCTATCTTTACCACTACAAGCAAAGAAAGCACACACGCACTTCAAGTCAGTGGTTTTCTCACAATCACAGGAAGACTCCTTAGTGCTCTGCCCCTCTCAGCAGCGATCAACCTGGGCAGACATTTCCTCGTGTGATAGCACAGCTCAACACTGCAGTTTGTCTTGTTAGCATATGTCCTGAATAGTCGGCTCCACAAACAAGCCACCTCTTTCCCTTTTCTCCACTTTACAGAGTGAACTTGTGTAAACTGTTGAACATTCCAGTGAGACTTGCTGAATGACAAACTTTACTTAAAGGAGAACTTGTTTTGCAAGAGGAAGAAATTGTTAAAAAAAAAACAAAAAAAAACAAATTGAGAACGGGTCGCACGTTTGTAGAGTTAAGCCTTGAGGAAAATATCCATACAGTATGACGTGTATGTGTAAAAAAGTATGAAGATAGGCTAAACATTGCCTTGGCCTACATCAACTCCATTGTAAAGCTTTTTGTTAGCAGCTCACTCATATGCATAATATTAACCCTAATGATTAGCTCTGTGGCTGCGTCCCAATTGAGGAGGCTGTGCCATCCCATTTTGAAGGTTCCTTCAAAGGCAGCCAATAAATGTGGTCTTCTTTTCCTGGGCCGTGAAGGCTTCCAGGAGTCACTACCCATTGGTAATGAAAGCAAAGACAGAGAGCCAGAGGATTTTAAATGTAAGTATTGGTTTTCAGTTCAGTTGAACAGCTAACGGTACAACTGTTAAAAAAAAACCAAGCACCTTAAAACCTCAAGTTTTTGTTTAAAAAAAAGTTACATGTCACGAAGGTTGCTAGGTGACAGGAGCGACACTTTGTGATGCAACTATAAGGGTGGGCACAGCTGGTGACAAAAAGCATCTGTAGGCCAGACTGTCTCGTTTGGGTTCGGCCTTTGCGGTCCATAGACAGCATCCTCTGAAAAGTGCAGCCCTGAATTGGGACACAGCTTATGACAATGTTTGCTTGTTCTCTATTACTGACGAGAATAGTTTTGCGGGTAGTTGATGTTAAAAATTACTAAAACTGTTTCAATTCATCTTCAGGAGAACATGAATCTCTGTAGCAGATTTCACAGCAGACCAATATACACCTTTTACTGTGAAACGAAAATGGCAACCTGCTGGTGGTGCCAGAGGAACAAGGCGGAGCGGGGTAGACCACCAATCATCAATCAAATTTGTGCCGATCTGTCAAATGGATGCTGATATAATTCATTGCTTAAGTGAAAACCAGTTAGTGGTTCAGCAAAGTTATTATGACTCGTCCTCTGGGAACTAAAAATGTACAGAAGTTCATGTTCAGTCCAACATATCTATACCAAACCAAAGTGTACATGTCACAGGTTTCAGGTCTTGACTGACTTGTCTTTGTGAATAAAAGTTTCCAACAAATGTAAATAGAACAAATAAATAGTACTAATTTCAAATGACTTGTGATTATGCACAAACTAAGCAGATGTTGGAGGTGATTCTCTCATAACTGAAACTAGTGCTGATGCAGTTGGTGTCAGTTGAGCTGCTGATCTCTTCCGGGTTCCAGGAGACATATTTAGCAAGGGGTTAAATCCCCGAACCTCTGGTGTCAAAGCCAAGGGCAGAGGACATATGACTGTGACAGCACACAGTGAGTGTATGTTTGTTGCCATGGACACAAATGCACAACATGCGTTGATTGCAAAATTGCACAACATTTAAATATTTTAGGACTGAATATGTCATACACCTTTTTTTTCTTTTCCACAGACTTGCAACATACATACTAGTCACAACATGCATTCACAACACACGTATACAAAGACACACAGCTCTCATTACACACAAAAAAAAGCTCTGTCACGGCTTATCCTTCTATTCTCACTTTCAGCGGTGTGTGTGCCACTGTTACCACACACCTGTCATCAAACTCTCCAGCGTCAGCTGCCAAACAACTTTTGGCTGATAGGCATTAGCCGCTTCCTGGAAGCGCTTCAAGCTGGATATAGATTCAGAGACACAGATCTACTGACTGACCTACAGTATGAAGCTCCCAGTTATTGGCAGAAACAAAACCTATGGATGTATACGTTGAGATTAACCCACTTATATATAGATATTTAAAATAATCTTCCCTTTTCTGTAGACAAATAGAACTGAAATCAATATACTAACATCTCTCTAACTGTGCAGAATAATATCAGTATTTAATTCATGAGCAGAGATCTATTGATTGGTCAGTCATTAGAGTGACACACCATCATGCATGCAAAGGCATCCTGGTATATTGCATTGTTATCAATACAATCAGCAGATTGATTAGTTACATGATCAACTACAAACATTTGAATTTTTTGTATCAGCTTAACCAGCACTGAGAAGGTTAAATACCATTTCTGTGAATATAAGAAAGCAATAGGTTTCTCAAGTGCCCATTGCGTTTTGTTTTTGGTAAAAGTCATTTTATACCTCAACCCAAACAGGCTTAGATGCATGAGGCTCCACTACTGTAGTAATAGTATCCTCCTAAAAATGAATAAGATCACTGCTGCATGTTTGATCTACTCTCAGTCAACCAATCCTCCTCTGACAAAAGAATTCAGGTCAAATTACATCTCACCAACCAAAGACCTCTCAGTAACACGTCCTCTTCTTCCCTTACTAGTCTTCTCTATCTCCAGGCTCACATTAGCTTACTCTAACCGTCTGCCAGCACCAGGCACCAGACCTGTGGAGACGGGGCTTTTTCCACTCCGCCTTGATCTCACTGTGACTCTGTGTCCATCCTATGAGGGACTTAAAAATAATTATCTGTATTCCCCCAGCAGTTCTCAGTTTCATCTCTGGCTCAATAACGTACCCCTTGGATATTCAAAAACATCACATCTTGTAAACAAAAGTCCCCGAGGAGTTTCCCGAGGTATTGCTAAAGCCCTGCGTACAGGGAAGGCTTGGTGAATCTCTCATCCCGGGCACGGTCGGAGGGAGAAGCAACAGCAAGACTCTCAGATATCTGCACCTGTCCCCGCTGAGGTCCCAAGGAGGCCTCTGCTGGGAAGTTGCGGGGTATAAAGAATAGTTTGTGAGGGTTCAGAGAATGATGAAGAGATAAACAGGAAGCGTAGAAAGAGTGCTGGGAAGAAGTCAGACAGAGTCAGGCTCAATTTCCTGTTACATTATTATCCTCAAGTAATAAATTGCCAAGATTGCCTTTTTTTTTTTTTTTTTTTTTTTAACCAATCTAACTGTGGCGTACACCAGCTGCTGTGGATTGAATCAACATTGAAATTTTTTTATTCAGTGAGACAAACATTTGTTAATGCACAACCGGTAAAATCATTGACACACAATGACCAAAGCACTGACACATAACCCTAAGCAAATTTTCCTCTTTGAGGAGAGCCACACTAATGCCTTTATCAGTGGGAATCTTCCAGCAGATTACGCAAATACTTAAGATTTGAACATTAGGTCGTGAGTGTTACATGCTTGTAGTGATGTTGTTTCATACATATCAGGGCACGATATGAATCATGTAAAGTGGAGATCTCACAGCCAGTCAATAGCAATGCCAGACCAAAATGAGTTGCAGCGAACCAAACTGATCTACCAGAACCCTGATAGCCCCAACACATGCCAAAGGTTCTGCAGCCACACCAGCCTCATTACTTATTTTGTGTTAAAACTAAAATATTAACAAATTAAAAATTTGAGCCGATGATGAGAAGGAGAGAAGGAGTCAGGGAATCACCAAAGTTATCACAGCTCATCCTTTACAGTTCATCTTTACCAAATTTCATGGCAGCCATCAAGACCCTGGACCGTAATGGTGAACCAACCAACTGCTGGCCGCACGGCTTCACTGCTAGTGTGGCTAGAAACAAGCTAACAACATTAGATGATCTCTTAAATTAGCATGTAAAAAAAGTAACATATTAGCATTGTTAACATGGTAATATTCAACACACAAGCCCAGAGCATTGTTGAGCCCATGCCTCAGTACGACAAACAACAGTTTCAGTTTCAGCCTGACAAGCTCAAGATGTTCTAACAGGGCCATTATATGGAGGCTAATGCCACATTTCCATACCAATGGCAAAGACTCCCATGAGGGACAATCACATTACTCCTGTTCTGGCCTCCCTACATTGACTCACTGTTAGTGTTTGGATCCATTTTAAAATATTATTCGTGACTTTTAAAGCCTTAAATGTCCTCACTCCCAATTATATCTCAGATTTACTGACGTGGTACATCCCCAGCTGCAGAAGGAGCCCCACTGGTCAAAGTCAAGGTTTGTGACAAAGGGTGACCAGGCTTTTGTTTTTAGAGCCCCCACACTCTGGAACTGCCTCCAGACAGAAATCAGATGCTGTAACTCATTAACTTTCTGTGAGTCATTGGTAATGTTTGATATGTTGTTTTAATTTTATCTTGTTTTATCCCTGATTATTGTTGTAACATAGCCTATTGCCTCCTTTCACCTATTGTCAGACCCTTTTACATAATGTTAATATATGTTTTTATTTATGCTGTTACTTTTACCAAATTCCCATTAAACCATGATGGCACTCAGTAGAGGTCGTACCTCTGCCAAGGCCAAACATTCATACCTGTATAAACTCAGATGATTATATAGATAAATCATAGATTTTTACATAAATATTTATACATTATTTCCTGAGAAATTGATGAAAATGTTGAAAAACAACAAAATTGAATAAGTTCTTCCCTGGTCCACACTTCATCCCTCTGCCAAGTTTGATGCAGATTGGTCCAGTACCTTTTCTGTAATCCTCCAGACAAACAAATGACCAACAAACAAACAGGTAAAAACATAAATGTTCTTGGTGGAGTTACTTTGTGTCATGTGAGAATCCTTTTTTTCGGATATACAGTATATCAATTAGCACCATATCCAAACATATCATAGGCTTTAGAAAAATGTGACAATTTGAAAACCATAGAAGAAACTGGAGGAAGCTGCTGAGGAGAAGGATGTTTGGGCTGCTTTGTTGGTCTGTTGCTACCATGACGTCAACCAAGATTAGTTATTTAAAAATCTGGATGAATGAATGAACAAAGGGACGGAAAGACCAAATGAAGAAGCAAACAAAAAAAGGAGAACCTAAAAGATATGATGTCAGTGTGAATTAATGCTGAGTCCACAAAATAATATGGAAGAAAAAATGTGATTTAATGTTAGAAACTGGAAAGGCACTCAGTACAGAGTGCAGAGCTCTGCCAAGGTCAAAGCATCTTTCGTTCTCAAATCTGGTGCAAATCGACTTAGTATTTGTTGCACAATCCTGCTGACAAACAAACAAACAAGTTCAAGTCAAGTCAAGTTCTGGTCTGGAAAATAATGCAGGAAAATGTTGATGAATTTTATAAAAGTTCTTAATATGTACAACCTCAGAAGTGAACATCAAATTGGCCAGTACATTTATCTAAAGACAAATTCATTATCCTTAAAATCACATCTTGCAGCCCTTTCTTTGACTCTGATGAATCCCCTCTGAATATCCACGTAAACATTTGAAGAACAAGATGATCTTGATAAAACCAAATCAATGGAGTAACAATTATGCTTGGTTCCCTGACTCTGATCTGCCTTAAGCTCAGGCTGCATTCTTTAAAATCCTGCTTGTCTGACCTGAACATAGCGATTTCTGAGATTCCCTCAAAGGTAAACAGTCTTGCTTAGCGTCTTTCTGGTGAGGCTGGCCGTTCTCCTACATATAAACAACAGCAGCTATCAGTTCGAGACAGGCTAAATGTTTTCATTAAGCTAAGGGCCTCCCCATGTCCCCATTTCCTCTGCTGTCATGGAGGGGTAGGCTACAGGATGGGGGTGATTAGATAGCGCCAAGCACACACATTGGCGCCTTCTCATCCTGTGAAGCTTTCTTGGTGTGGTGCAGTGGAGGGTTGAGACTACATTGTCGTGTTCTAATCAATCAAACCCGTCTCACCGCTGCACTACTGAGCGAGAAGGGAACTTTCTTCCTGCGTGGATAGCTCACGCAGTAACGCTGTAACCACACACTGTGAGGAATGCAACAGCTCTTGTGGCTGCAGTGCATTTGAGTCTAATTAAGAACTGGCAGCTGCAAACTTATTATCTTTCCCTTGTATGGAATTCCAACTGATTTCCACTGAACCATTCACTGAATAACTTTCTCAGTCTGGATCTGCTTAACTCGCTGGTGATCTTGGTTAAGAAAAAAGTTCAGTTTAAGCCAATGAACATCTGTTAGCGGATGAAAATGGGTCGAGAAAATCTGCATATCTTTTCTGTATCTCCACTGACTTGTTGACGGGGGATTACATAAAAGAGACTATCAGGAGTAGTGTGACAAGAACACCACTCAGCAAAGCAGTATATATAGGCTACTGCATAAGAGCCAGTGTTCAGTCTTTGGCTGCCCTCAGAGTGTGAATTATACAAATCACAATTGGGGAGGGTTTGACTTTTTCTCTGAAATGAAAGGGAACCCAGTGCAAGTGCATGCGTCAGTGAACTGAAGTGTTACAGTCCTTACAGTATCTTGCTTTATTGAACTAAAGCTGCCAAATAAATACAGTGGGGAAGAATGATTAATATTTCCCTCTGAAATGTGGTCAAATGATATATAAATGGACCTCAAAATTACCTCAGAATTGTACTTAAATGCAGTACTTAGAGTAAATGTACTTAATTACTTTCCACCGCTGTTAATACAATTACTCAGCCTTCAGCACACATGGATTTCAATATTGTTCAATTACCCCACAGGTAAATCTCTACACATAACTACCTCTCTGTATCTATATCTATATCTATATCTATATCTATATCTACAGTAAATAAAACATACACTTCAACTGATATTAGTTTTTTTTTCAGTGACATTTTTGTAAAGTGGTTAAGTGGCCCCGGCCACAGCAGCACATCCCTCAGTTTCTGCGCCGGTGCTCCTGCTGCTTCTCTAAATTGAGAGCGCCCTGATCTGAATCTACTGCAGGTAATACACTGACTATAGAAAAGTACATCACACAACCCCACGTCAAATAAGATGGACTATCACATTAACAGCTGTTCACTTATCATTCTAGAAGAAACGTTGCAACTTCAGCATCGAACTTGTTTTGCTTCTATTTCCATTATTTCTTTTCTTCCTCCTGCTGAAGCGTGCATGTTAACCAAATAGCTCGGGCCCAGGCGGCTATAGTACTGTTGTAAAACGTCGCCTACTATGTGGCAAACTTGTTAAGCAGTTGCTTATTTACACATCCAGTAGATACAGTGCAACATTATTACTCATATGGGCTTTGTTTCCAGACCTGCTGAAAATCCAAAATTCACTCTCCTTTTGACTCTAGGAGGAAATATCTGTCTCATTAGCAGGTAAATGCTACAGTACTTACAGTTGCTATTTTTTGTCTTGGTCTAGAGCAGGTAGTGTTCAGTGGGTTTTTAGAGGGTTTTTGCTGAAAATAGCTGCCTACTGAGGCTGAAAACAAGACTATGAGAGCAGCGCGAGGGAACCAAAATAGTGAAGTTGTGGGCTGGAGACTATGAAACACACTCACTAGCTCTGTAAAGTTGAGGTGAGCTGCAGATTCAGGTGATAATTCTCTGTAGATTAATCACCATGAGCAACCTCTGTCACATTGTTTTCACATTGTCATTAAATTGTTGTTATAGAAATACTGATTATAGCCACTTTAAATATATTGGGCAAAAGCAGCTCTAGACAGTAGAGACAGCAGTGCTCGGATGGGCAGGATGCAAGTTTTTATTTTTAAATGAACTCAACAAAAATGCAGAACAACTCCTGTCTAACTCAATATAGCACATGTTGGAATATACTTTTCTGGTGCTGTCATCCATACCAAGAATATGCACAGAAAAAAAAAAAAAATTACCTCACTCCAGTCAGAAAGTGTAAATGAGAGAACAATGTAATAGCTCCCGTGTTGCACTTTGTGCAGTGAACAAACGTATCACTGCTTTTGAGGCTAAGTGCAGGCGACAGCGCCCTAAAGCAGCTTCTCCTCGCTATTTACCAGCCAGTGGTGTGCAGCCTTACTTATTCAGGTCACGTAAGAGGGAGACAAGCCACCAGCAGCGGAGAAAAAGACATGAAATGTCTCTTCACATAGAACCATTTTCATCACTGAATGAAATCTTTCATTTTTTAAAAGTTTTGCTAAAGCGACATGTTGTGACTTAGATCTAAGCTTCTCCTGCCAGATGCTGAGAAGCTAGATATGGGTCATAAGAAATTCCGAATGTCAGCTCAGGCTGGTTGGAGGGCAGCAGGGCGGCAGTAAATGAGTGGTACAGAGAGTTATAATTGGACAAAGTGGGATACAGAGGAGGGTGGTAGAAGCATGTCTTTATCCCAGTGTTGTTCCACAGTTAGAGAGTTGTGAATGAACTTTTGAACTTAATCTGAGAGCGGCTTGTGAACTGACAGTATGAATGCATTCTTGTGGGGAGACAACCCAACATTAAATAGGAGCTCTGCTTTCCATGTTCTGGAGGGATTCTTTTGTTTTAAAGCAGACGCAATCACAATAGATCATCAGGATCTTTTTGTGAATGTGCACATTATGTTTCTGATACTTCTGAATGGAGTGATCTGCTACTGGCGCATAATTTAGCAGTTCTTCATCGATGTAATCTCATGAATAATATCACACTAATAAACAACCTATTAGGACCACTCGTGAAATCTTTATGAATAATGTATCATTTCAGAACAGCATCTTATTTATTACAGTAATATTAATCCTGATGTATTTTAAATGTTAATCCCTACACTCTCATGATTTTGCATGTATGAAAATAATAAGAGGAAATTCAGTGTGGTGTTACCGTCTAAGGAGCTTACATTAATAGAATTATTATTCTGTGTCAAGGCTAGAGACGGCTGATGTAGAGAAAACTGTGAAGTTCATCGCATATTCCATAATGACTATAAAGAATTCACAAGCGAGACTGTTAACTGAATCAGTAAAGGAGAAAAGTAATCATTGAAAACACTGTATGTTCTCACATGCAATACTCATCTCATGCTGTGACGGGATATTATTCTGGATTCACTGTAGCAGTAAACAGTAAAACGCTGCCATGTTGTAATGATCCAAATGTATGGAGACACAATAAACAAGAATAATGGATTATTCATCAACAAATGAATTATATGTTTTAACGTCTCTAAAAGGTCAAGGGGAAATGGGTTTGTCAGATAGAAGCATAAATGAACTTAAGTGAGCACTTGAGGGACTTGAGGGATTTAGGAGGTGAATGACGTAAAAACAAAGCTTGTTTGTTCCTTTTGACAGCGACTGTGGAGACTCTTTGCCAACATAGCAGATGTTTCTCATTACAACAGCTCACCACAGAGCCACAGGTGTCAAATCAGTTCCACGAGTCAGCTACATTGTGTTCCTAAACCTTTGGCAAGGGCGACTTTGACACTAAACTCTTTCAGAGAAATAATGCAAAAAAGAGACACTGTATGTAAATATATATGTATATGTGTGTATATATATATATATATATCTATATAGTATATATAGATATATATATATGCTTTTCACATCCAGAGAATAAAGCACCACTAGTTACATTCAGACAGCAGTGTGGAGTCAATGTGTCAAGACTACCAAAGTTAAATACAGTACAGTATAAACAAAAACTAGAGACATTGTCCTCAATGCTTTAACAACATTGTGTAACAAACCCCTTGGAGAGTCATATGAAAATAATTCACACATAAATACACAACTTAAATGTACAAAAGGAGTTACTACATTTGCCAAAGTTCTCCACGGATTGTGATGAAATGACTGTGGCTTCATAAATTATCGTGATGCATGACTCCACAGTAAATGACTCTGATTTATGAAGACTTCACGATGCAGTCGTCGCACATTACTCAATCGCTGCAAAGCAGTACTTGACAGCCATGAATGTGGGCGGTACAGTTTATGATTAAATTAAGAGACTGTCCTGCAGATCTGAGGTAAGAAAGTGCAAACTCTAACTGTGATAGTGCAGCTTGAAACTGACTGCTGTGAATTGAACCCCTTTACCTCAAACACCGACAGCCAAGTGTCAATGTTTCCTGCTCTGTGTAGAATCAAGCGCTTTATGTTCTCACAGCTGAGCTAAAGCCTGTTGACCAAGGATAAACCTAAGATCTTTTTTTTTTTTGGAAAATTGTGATTTTGGAGCATGTATCTGAAAAAAAAAAAATCTAAATTTCCACCAACAGATTATACAACAATTGTGAAACGGGATGTACATATTTGTTTCCAATACTCTCCATTGACATAGAAAAGAAAAAAACACACCCTTTGGAAGGCTGAATGCGAGTCTTCACATAATTAGACTTGCACTACGTTTGTGTCATGAAACATATTTATGTCTGAGTGGTGATAACATGGCATGAGTAACTCACACAGAACGTAGTGGTACTTTTCTTTCTTCACTTTCAAATACAGGCAAAATAGGAAGATGACAGAATATACCAAAGATGATGACAAACGACACGGACAGATAAATACAGTAGCTCATTGAAAGCTCTCAGTTAGTCAGCCCGGCCCGTTTCCCACCCCTCCCTTTTTGAAAAACACAAGTAGAACAAATAGCTTCTTCATCAACGTCCAACACACTGTCACATAAGACGGCCGCTTCATGGTTGAATGCTTTTGAGTATGACGTACTCATAAATACTGTATATATAAATCATGCACACACACACATACGCACACTCACGCGTTCAGAAATGCTAGATTTACAAAATTATTTACATCAGCTGATAGTGAGTCATGTTCCCAGCATTTTGGACAATGTGTTAAAGATGTTCTGAAATGAAGAAAAAAACAAAACAATAAAGGTTTGGGGGATTTGAATGGGTGAAACAGACAACATGACTGTGAAAAGGTGCAATGTTTATTGAACAGGTCTGGATGCAGCCTGCTTTAGTTAAATGCTTTACAGAGAATGGTTTTTGCAGTATGTTTTTTGCACAGCTTCTTGTGAGACATGATAATCACATCACATGCACTTCTCAATAAGGCTGCGTTCAGACTGATATCAGCAATACGTGAAAAAAAATCGCAGCTCTCTCCTTCAGTTGAAGGAGGTCACTACGTTGTTGCAGGGGGTTGCCCAAGCAGAGGCTCTGGTTAAAAAAAAAAAACTAAACAACAATAAAAAAAACTCATACGGTCGTTGACAAAAAAGTTGAACCTGACTCAACTTATGCCACAATGCAAGACAACATCATCTGTTCTGTTCTGTTTACCTCACAACCATCAAGACGAGAGGCTTAAATGATTGTCACTGTGAAAACCTGTGGAAATTTTAAACCAACTTCCAAAAATATCATCAATCAAAACAAATTAATTTGTGGTTCCATCCCCTACTGTTCTGCAAAGATAAGAAGTTGATACATTGGGGATGAACGTAAAAATAAAAGTATTTGGTATCACTAATTCTTGTCAGCTGCCAGTAAAACATTGCGGAGGGAGAGCGTACAACGAGATGACGTAATTAAAAGGGCGTCAGTCTGAATGAATGAACGAAAATGATGTGAAATGTGTTTTTTTTTTTGTTTCTTGTATTAATTTGGGAAAGGTTACAGTCTCCTCATCACCCCACTGTGCAGGAGAAACTTCAGTGGACATCGAGTCACATGCTTCATATATATGTCATGATTCATTCTGTTTCCATTGGACTTTGGCGAACTTGGCTTTCATCGACTGAACCAAAGACTGAACCAACAGACACACATGCCACGAGCTAGCGTAAGCATACACACTTGATCTGGCTAATTGCTATCAGCTTACACTGAATTTTAGAAAGAGAACTATTGTCTTGTCCTTCGTTTCTATAAGTGTAGTTGCACTATGGAGGAACTGATTCATAGATTGTACGAACACAAGGAAATATTACGTGAAATAAAATCTTCTCACCAGTAGCTAAAGCAACACACCCTCACTCAGGCAGCCACCCTGCACTTCTTTTTTCCAACACAGTGCTGTTTTCGGTCTGAACACCCAGTCATGCTTACATGTCAGTTATAATCATAAAGTAATTTGAGAAGAATAAGGCTAAAGACAGCAGTGAATGGGAATGTGATGAATTTATGCTCAACAGAGCCAGGTCTTTAAACTTAACTGTTACATTCAAGTATAATGAGCAGATACTGGAGTACATGTGATTTCATGTTGGCTTCTCGGTGATAATATTGTGTTGACATTACAACCTACCATGTGGTTTAAAGGATACACATGTCAGAAAGGATCGCTTACAGTAAACACAAGCTCAAACATTAGCATAAGCAACATTAAATTTCTAGAAAAAGAGGCGTGCAAGCTAACAGTATGACTCATACCATCATCTGCATACAACATAGAAACAAACACCGAAACAAACAAGAAATGCTTTTAAAGTGTATGTGAAGCTGGCAACATGTCATATTGGTATTAAGTTGGCAGATTTTGAGAAAATGTAGCGCCAACTTAAATAAATACTGTGTGGTATTTATTTTAATTTCATTTAATAAACAAGAATATGTTCAGATAAATTAAGTTTAACATATTGAAAGATACAATATAGCATTAATATATTATTATGCACCTGTTAGATGTCCTGACTCTGTTCTGATTCTGTAATGAAAATAAAAAAATAAATGAGGCAGGCAGGATCTCTTGGTTTGGCACTAACCATGTCGAAAGAATTTTACAGTGTAACCAATGGCTTTTTGTGAACGACATGACCTCAGTATGATAGTCAAGCAGTTAATATTCATCCGTTTAAAAACAATTTTGTCCAGCAGAAAGATTGTGACAATATTGTGATTATCAGAATGCATCTTAGTCCAAGTGAAGCAGTTCAGTTGCAAATTGTAGACAAAAGACAGCGCAGGAACAGCTGTACCGAGCTCACCTCGCAGTACTGTTAAAGGACCTGTGACAGAGAGGTGACTATTTCCTTCCGGTGTAGGTGAGAGCCTGGGGTATACACACCTTTTCCTCTCTCTTTCTTCTGACATCGTGTGTTTAGGAAGAGGAAAATCTTTCCTAGTTGCCACAGAGCTCCAAAAATGCTGCAGTTTTTTTTACGGGTGGGATAGGATGGATAGTATTTGAGAGGAGTGTCGCTGTCAGGCGAAGGGGCTGTCTGATTTTAAGATGGAGGCGTCTGCGTCGTGGTAGCCCTTGCCGTTCATGTGTTCTGTGTGGCTGTCGATGCTGTAGCAGCCCTGTACCTCTGTGATGGAGGAAGCCGTGTAGGAGGCTGAGCGCAGGGCGTCCGAGTGGTTTCCTACGCTGCTGCCAAACTGGATTTGATACTGGTTCCAGTGCCTCCTCAGAACCGCTTGGACCTAACCAGAGAAACCACATTTCAGATATTAATTGGACTACGTAAGAATCATTCGTTGAAATATAACTACAATTCATACATTGAAAATAAAGTTTAACAGTTTGAGAAATACATTATTTGCGTTTTCTTCCAAGAGTAAGATGAGATGATGTCTGGGACATGATTAAGGCTTATTAATTAACATGCTGTATCTCTTTTTTAAGCTGTACACAAACAGAAATATAAAAATGACACTGTGGTTTTAGACGAATTTGCACAGGGTAACTATTTCTTGACAAACAACTGTTTTTTCATCCAGTCAGTACATCTGTCTAGTGTCTCAGCTGGTTGCCTGACAACTTCACTGTGATAGCAAGACCCCATGAAGTCAGTGGAGGACAGCAGCCAAGTGAATTTTTAAACTCTGGACAGAGCCAGGTTAGCTGTTTCCCCCATTTCCAGTCTTAATGCTAAGCTAAGCGAAAAGGCTCCTGTCTCCAGTTCTGTAATTAACGCAGACTTGAGAATGTGTCTGCTGTCATCTCAATCTCTAAGAACCATATCAGTCTTATGTGGTAAGAATGGAGCTAGAGCTAAGACATGGTTACCCTAGCAACAGGCTGGAAGCAGGGGGGCAACAGTGTGTTTTTTATGGGGGCTTTACATGCTGCAGCTGTTTCATTATGGACAAGAGCGCTGAGCACAGTGAGTATGTGCAGATTCGTGGAGTTGTACTGACATAAGTTTGCCAGGTTTGCTACCGTCATACTTGTGCAGAGCATCATGATTCTGCAGAAGCACTGTGCAGATGGATAAACTGATGTCAATAAATATTGCATGAAAAATCAAGCACAACTCCCTCTTACTCCACAAACTGTCAGATTAAACAGATGAGATGGTAATTAGTGAGCGTATTCTTTAGCTTCACCACAGCCTTTATGCTAAGCTAAGCTAACCACATCATGAATCCAGCTCTGTACTCAACGCACAGACAGTAAATTGATATTCTTCCTCTAATATAGCTCCTGGAAAGAAAGTGATTCAGCAGATTTTTGTTTGTTTGTTTGTCCTGTTAGAAACCAGTCTAGATATACTGTATAAGTTCAACAATTTCTAATTACAGCTGAAGCTTTTGGACTGGTGTTGTCTTGTGGTTTTGATCACATCTTCAATGTGTCTCTCTTCGCTGTAAATTCTCTTGGATGCAACAATGTTGTGAACAAAGAAATATATGCATACATTGCATGTGTCATATGTTTCTGTATATACATAACAATGTAACTGTTTCTTTAAGCATTTAATGAGCTCAGGCTTATTATAAGAGGTTTTTAGGAGGTTACACTTTATTTTTTTGTGAACTCCTTTTCTTCACAGCTTAAAGAAGAGTTTCTCAGTGGCTCTTGTAAGACATTCACTTTAGGCAAAAAACAGGCTATTTTGTGTGCAGAACCAATCATCTGCATTATTGATAGCAATCAGTGTACAGCCCATGGCTAATTGCCAACAGTAAATGATCTTTAGTCTCCAGAAAAGTCCTGGAGGAATGAGACTGTCAAGACATAGGCCTACTCCACCATCCTGATCTAATGGTAATGCAGAAGAGGTTGCTCAGTCAACCCCTGACAACAAAGGGGAAATGTCGGTAAGTGTGTGTGTGTGAGATGCAGGTCTAAAAATAACAGTGAAAAGGTGTGACCCCATCTTACTTCGCCATTGAAGAAGCAGAAGATAGTAGCCACCAGCAGACCCTGGAATGTAAAAAAAAAAAAAAACATCATAAAAAAGACAGATAAAATATACCCTAGTAACTGGTCTTAAGCATCAATCGTCTGTTGTTTGTAGATGATGTCTTAAGGTTTAACATGATGAAGCTCAAATAATGAGAGGTCAAAGTGAATAAATTTTGAGAGCTGATTCAGCCGGTTGCTCAAGACGTTCTCCCTACACTGCCCAACACAGGATGATCAGATAACACCTCGCTAACATCCAACTGATTTCAGCCCCTTTCAGCACAGATAAATCATGCCTTCCTTCCTGCTGTTCTTCACTGGGCTACAATGTAAACAAAGTCTCTTCGGAGGCTGATGGGGATGTTTGTCTTCTACTAAAACCTAAGTCCAGGCAACAGTTCACTTTGTATATATTGCTACATTGGAAGATGCAGACACTTACATGTAATCAAGTTTCATAATAAATGATATACATGCATATACAAGGACAACAGTGCACAGGAGCATTGCAGTTCAAGCAACATAGAGTAAACTTTGAATACCATTCTAAAAATACACATTGCACATGTATTTCAACAGCGTGGCATAATGCACAGCTGTTTATGTATTTAATTATTTATGTATTTAAATGTTCTAAGAAGCTGGTATCCATCACTCAGCCACATCTACAACACTGCGCATAGTTCAGGCACGGTTTTCCTCACCTGGTAATGCATTAGTATGTGCATGATGTAGTCGTATATTTCAGAGGAGACCCGTCCCTCTGGCTTGTAGGGAAGCAGGACGTACTGAATTCCCAGGAGAGGCACCAGGATAAGGGTGGCTCTCACTGCTTTCATATAGAGACTCGACTCTGCTTGATGGGTCACCTTCAGTTTGGTGATAAGCACTCGCACGATGTTCAATAGAAAGAACAAATTGACCTGGGGAGCAGCAGAGAGGACGTCAACACAAATACATATGCAAATATAAATACATGTAAACATAAATATATAAAAACACACATAAAGCTATAAAGAACACAATTGTAGAAGATTGGTATTCACAACAGTCCCAACAAAAACAGCCACACAGACCCTTGTCTTTTACTGTTACTGTTTTAAAATGAAACAAAAAGTTAATTGACACATAATTCAGATCCTAAAAAGTTATCTATGATTAAGGTTAAAACAAAAAAAAATCCATGATGTGCAAAACTACATCAAGCCCTTTTTTGAACGCGAAACCTTAACAGACCACTGTAAAGGTTGTTTGAGGCTGAATCATTTAGTCCTAAGAGAGTCTTAAGGGACTGGATTTCTCTGAAGCTTGCCTGGCTGTGCTGATTAGGTGAATTCCTAGAATGAAACATGGGTCCGGGGACCTGGGCAGATCCTCAGAGGGGCAGATGCATTGATTTCGCAAGATAAACACAATTATGCATGCTATGAAACTGTGTCCTGCTTTCAGGCCCCCCACAGTGTCCACTCGGAAGAAGACAAAAGCAGCTCATTGCTGTTCATTGCGCAATAAAAACAGTGCACCAAGTTAAATATGGAACAAATTAGCTGGTTTATTTTAGCAAATCAATATTATTGTGATTTACTTTGCTGTAATTGGTTATTACCAAAAGAGCAGCGCAGATGGGGCCGTGGATGATGTAGAGCAGCGATGTATTGGAGCTAATCCAACAGCTACAGCGGAGGAGAGGACAAAAGGGAAAAGTTTACACAACAGTGTCAATGAATCACATGACAACTGACCCATGATGCAGATCAATGGTTGTTCTGAGAAATTAATCTGCATGAAAAAGCTTGAGAGTTTTCATGAGAGAAGCTAGGTTGGATGTGTTATGCAAGCTGCATGAGCAGCAGATAATTTTACACAGTCTTTACCATAATATTAATCTTACAAGGCACAGTTATTACATCTCATATTTTAAACACAATTTGGGCAGGATTTGTTTATTTATGTATTTAATCAAGTTGAAATCAGTTAATTCAATGGAATCAATGGTACAAATATCTTCTGAATAAACAGTGAATAAACTGTAATTATTGTGTACTGTACCTGCTTGTTTGCTAATGGCACAACTGTACTTATTGTGCCATTCGCAAACAAGCTAAGCTAAAAAGCGAATAAGTTTGCTAAGTGGCTGTGGGTAAAATTGTTAGCTCACCAGTTCACTTTCACTTTGCGGTGTGAGCCTACTTAAGATATTTCACATTAAATATTTATTATTATTTTATAGATTATATATATATATATATATATATATATATATATATATATATATATATATATATATATATATAGACTATTATAGCTTAGCTAATGCACTCGAGCACTTACTTGTCATTGTAGTAGTAACTTCGAGCAATGGCATGTATGCAGGCTGGAATGAGAGGAAAGCCTGCAAGAAAAGTAAGAAAATACAAGACTTAAGATTTTGCAGTCTGAAAACCTTACATAGCTGTGACTGTGCCTCATTCATTTTCATATTATAGGATAATTACAGTTTATTAGAATAATGGAATACAGCTGGTTGGACATTATCTCCTACATACCCCAGCCTAGGAGATAATACCACATTAGATGCTGCTTCTCAGCAAACACAGCCACCACGATGAGAGTGTGCAGGTATATTCCCTCACACAGCATCCAGAAGTAATTGCAGCCAAACAAGTACAGATGAATGAATTGGGACACTTTACAGCTCGTCTGAGGAGGAAACATATGCACATAATGAATGTAGATAGTGACTGTGACATTTTCTTTTGTGCAGTACTTTCAAAGTTACATGAAATGAACAAAGAGTGCAGTTTCTGGAACAGTATTATGATTAAATAATGAAAATAGGATGACAAAAGGAACAACTCAAATTGAACAGAAATCTGTTATAAAATGAATTATCAAATTAATAATAAAAACTATTAAAACAAACTACATAAACTCACTGGATTCCTCTGCACCAGCTCCTGGTTGTTTGCCACTGCTGTCAACCAAATGATGGTGATCACAGAGTTGAGAACAAAAGAAAAGAAGAGGTTTTTGTGAAGGGTGATCCTTTGGCAACTTAAACTCCTGCAAGAAGAGAAAATTACATTACACCTGGTGCTGGTGATATACGTGAGGGATGAGAATCCGTCTATAAAGCATGGTGAAATGAGGCTTGTTGGCTCACTTGAAATGGAAGAATATTCCAAGGGAGATGAAGAGGGAGGTCAATGACAGTCCGTGACCTATGAGGGCTAAGTAGAAAAGATTCATTGCAGTCTGGAAGGAAACAAGAGAAAAATATTAGATTATCTGGATCTCCTAATGACTACTAATGTTGTGAGACACTATATTGTTTTATTTTCACCATGATCTTTATATACAGCTACAGGTTTCCATAAATACACTCATATCCTTTCCTCTTACAGTAAATCATTAACTTATGACATCAAATCATGGAAAAGTTAACTGTCAACGGGAAATGAATTAATACGGAGCAGAGAGAGAGAGTTTTTTATGGATATTCATGCCCCCAGAGAAAGCTGTAATGTTATTATTGTGGTGAACCCCTCAACCTTTCACCCAGCACCATCCCCCTCACCAACTTTTCCCACTGATCTAAACTTTGGTCCATACTGAGAAATTGAAAAATTTTCCATACAAGTAGATTGCTATCAAATTTTCAGGGGGCACTCAGAGGCATGAAACCAATGAATCCATCCTCAGGACAAACTGCACATTTTTAGCCACACCACACAATCATTTCAGCACATTTCAGGTAACATGAGCATGACGTGTGCTCAGTTGCGCTTTTTAGTTAACTATATTTAAAACATAAAAATGCATGTAATTTGCACATCAGAGAACTTTAACTGCTATTAAAAAGGTCAGCGCTAACCATGACTGAGTTCTTCTTATTTTATGCTATACAGCTGTATATATTATGTACTTTTAATGCCATATTATAGAGTGACCAACCACTCTGCCTTCATTGGTGTGTTCATTGCAGCGGGTGTAGTTGGTCCACGTCCGGTTGCTCTCAGGATGCAGGAACCAATGACCACTGTCAGTACAAATCTTGGTAACCATCTCTGCAGGTAAAAAATAATGCAAAAAGTTGATATGAGACAGAATACCTCCTAAATACGTGGTAGGTAAAGATGTACTTTTGACATTCTATGTTGCTTTTAAACCATGTTCTAAGAGTATATCAGTCCTTTAGGCTGAATCTTAAAGGATATTTATTATTTGCAGTAAAGCAGGTGGAAAAAATGTGGCAAAAGGTAAAATTATTTGAAAATGAAGTCAAGAACAAGATGCCCATTGACACCCAACTGGACTCTTTGAAAAGGCCCAGAATAGTTTTCTTTGAAGTGGGCCCAGGCATGCACTTTGGGGTGTCCTGTGTCGTTGTTCTTTTCTGGCTGAATGAATTATACAAAAAGGGGAAACACTCAGATATAAAGGGGCACTCCACCAGTTTTACACATGAAGATCCGTTTATTAGTAAGAGGAATAGTACTCAGCCTATAAAAATCTGTTGTGTAATGTCTTCTGTGGTTTTGGAGGAGCTTTAACGCTGATGATGCCATGAATGTTATCTGAGTTTGGGCTTGGCAACCTGCAGGTTTATAACTAAAAACCTCCATTACAAACTACAGGTGAGGATTCGACCCATATTAGGGAGTAAATATCAGGCTAGCTGAACCTCTGCTCTTTGATTTTGCTAAACTAACAAATGTACTGAGCATGTTTGGAAATGTTTAAGTCACAGATTTCACCTGAGGGATCAAAATCCTGGAAGTAGTCCGGGCAGTGCTGCTCAGAGATAACTCCTGCCTTTGTGTCGTCCCAACACAGCCAGCCATCCCAAGTGCGATTACACATGGCCTCTAAAACCATAGAGAGTGTTAGGGATTACCAAGCATCGGATATTATACTGATCAAATGATTTATTCAGTTGGTGTTTTCCAATAAAACTTTACAATAAGTTGATGTAAAAGAGAAAAAGCAGTGTTCATGTTTCAGTGCTATGAACGTCAATCAGTCAATCCTTTCTGCAGACCATCTTATTATCTTTGTTCTTGCATACTGATTAAAAAAGTTTCTCAAATGCTTCAAACTACTGAATATTAAATATGATAAGCCCAAAATTAGCAACATAGACTTCTACAAGTAGTGTTTTCCAGTTATTTCTTACTGCCATTCAATGTAGACAGCTTTAAAGTTCAGAAACATGAAACACCATAGCTACCTTGTCTGCCGTTGGTGTTATCCTTCATTATCTTTTGATAGCACTCAAACTGTGCAGTTACTATCTTGTTCCTGGTCAGTCCCATGTCATGGTAGACATTGGTTGGATGCTGGTGTTGGGTTTCATTGACCTCCAGGCTAGCCTTCACAAAAAACTGGAAAAAGGAAAGAGCGAAAATGTGAATAGATTGATTCAGCCATTTTTTAACCAAGAGATATAATTCTACAGAGATTGTGGAAATGTCACACAGAAGATATATTGGACAAGAATATTTTCGTAAATAAAAAAATTATTGTTGTTAAGTTACAAATTAGTTAATAATAATTAATAATGATGCTTTGCAAATACTTTTGTGTGTGTGCGTGCGTGCGTGCTTGTACTTTTTAAAAATCAGTAATTTCACTCTTACGTAATTATTTTTAAAGTCAAGTATTTTACTTTAAATTCAAAATTGTTACAGAGTAAAAAATAAAAGTCACATGACAAATTTATGATCTACTGTCTGAGAATGCAACAAAAGAAAATCAGCAGCTGCAGCAGAGAAAAAGCTGATTCAAAGCACCACCCGCTGACCACGACAAGTGTGCCAAATCAAACACACCTGCCATGTTGCGTGACCAACAAGTGTTCAAGAAGATGTTCAAATTCTGATGGTGAATCTTTCAGCTGTGACTTCTACGTTCACTTCCACCTTTCTGTTCACTACCTTTCTGCTGTTTTAAATCATCTCTGTTGTGACAGCAGCTCATTCAGCTCAGTGTTTGAAACATGGAGGAGCGCAGTGACACAGAGGCTGAATGGACTGGTTACATTTTACAGCGAGATTATGGAGGACTTCTCACAGCGAAGTTCGGACAGGTGAGGGCAACGGATGACTGATTGTTGTAACTCACTGCAAGGAGGAGAGCATCAACAACTACTGTGTTGCCTAGCGACATAGAGTTTTGTCTTTGTTTGTTGGCTGCACCCGCTGTGGAGTTTATGTTGTTCATACATCACCGCCTTTTCTGCTGCTTCAGTCCTCTGTTAATTTTATAAGAAGTGGCAGCTGTTTGATTTATGTAGCTTAACATTGTTACACAAAGTCTGTGGACACCCACCGAGCTGTGTCACCTGGGAATGGTGTATATATATGAAAATCAATGTATATACGCCTATATACATTGTATACATTGATTGTATTTTTATCTAAGTACATTTATACACAAATAATTTTACTTCTACCCAGAAAAATTTCTTTTCAGGGATGGTTCTTTTAGTTGAATATAATTTCCAGTACTGTGTCCAGCTGTGGTGAGACCCGACAGAAAGACGGTCTTAACAGTATCTACGTGCAAGACTGTGTCTGACTCCAATTTTGGCTGTGTATTCTCACTCAGCGGGGATGTATTAAAGTAAGACAGTCTTCACATCCTACTTGGAATGCCTGAAAAGGGAGTCTAACATACACAAGCTTCCATTAAATCCATTTGCGCTGAATGGAAAATATGACATCTATGCAGAGCCACTGCCAACCAGATGTGTCCAGCTTTTTTTATTACACAGCAGATACCAACCTGAAGCAGCTTTTGAATCCTTTGGAAAATCTTCAACATTCTGTAAATAAGTCTGAACAGGTTGGTCTAAGTCATAGCTAGTCATAGTTAACTACAATATTTGTAAAATTTAGATACTGTGCATTGGTACAGCAAGATAAATCGTGTGATCCATCACTACAAAGCTGTTTCTTTCACTGAATCAAAAGGCACTTCCAAAAAAAGACAAAACGAAAGAAAATCTGCTGTGTTTTCTGACATATATGTAGCTTCTCCTATGTTTGATTTCTCCACAAATAAAGCTATTCTATGAAGTGTATGTTGTGTGTGTGTTTTCAGTATTTGCTTGTTTGCCTGTGTGCCTGCAGGCTGGCCTACCTTTGCTACATTACACAGCAGTACGAGTGCCACCATCCAACTCCGTCCGATGCTGCCCATCTTGCGTTTGGCCATGTCAGAGCTGGTGGACGGTTTCCCAGCTGCAGATCTGGAATGGAGACCATCATTAAAGTGAAATAAAAATCATTATCTCTGACTGAAATGCTGCGACACCTAGGCTAAATAGCCCACACATAATGACTTATTTACAGAAACATACACAAGATTTTTTCGGATCGATTTAATTGATGGGTGTGTAAAATTTAAAAGGGACTAGGAAAATCTCATTCATCTGTCACTTGCACTCACTGGATTAACAGCACAGCTGAGACCCATGACCTCACTGCTGCTGTGCGTTTTGGGAGCCGTATCTCCTTTGCACTCTCACAAATTCTCAGATGTGACAGCACTTTTGAAATAATCTTTTTTTTTTTTTTTTTTTAAAGTGACATTGGTTTCTCATCAAAGCAGAATCCCAGAAAGTTGTTTGCGGCAAAGCTGCGGGCCACTGCGATTTCGCGGCACGGCTGCTGCATAGCAGATGAGACAAAATTCAAATGGAGACACATCCCTCAGGTTGTACAAATCTGCTTTTCAAGACAGTGGCAGCGCTAATGCTCAGGTGGCTTTAGTTTAAGCATGTCTGCTACCTCTAATGTTTCATTATCAAAGAGGCTCTGCGTGATGCTAATAGTCATGCCCATGTGTTATTTTTTCCATAAATGTATTTCAGCATGAGCCAAGAGTTCCACACTGGCACCCAGTGATAGGAAATCACCAGGCTAAGTTCATGTGGCAGCGTTGCTTTCGGCGTGAAACTGTAACAGGCAGCTGAGGAATAAAAAGAATCAGCAGGGATGAGAGAGAACCTGAACCCAGGATGACACACGGCTCGCAGGAGTGGGTTACATCTCATTCAAAAGTGAAATTTAATAACGTCTTTCATACCCCAAAGGAACTATGTCATTACTTGGATTTGCAACATCTGAAGTCTAATTAAATGTGGTGGAATGGAACAGCTAAACCAACACTGCAACAGGGAGATAGGAAAATGAATCCAAGAGGCAAATATTTACAAAATGCAGGGACTTCAACTTTACCTACACAAGTATTTATTTTCTATCACTAATGATAAATTGACAAGTAAGAAGATGTAGATGTGTTTTAGGGCTCGTAATTTTGAACCACAGGATTTTATTCTCATACTTCACAAGATCTTTTTTCTTTTTTTTTTTCTACAGGTGCCTACTGTTCATTGCAGTAAGCAAGAAACAGGGTTATTCTTTAACAGCTTGTGACAGCTCAGAATATGAATCTGCTGAGAGAAAGTGAAGAGAAATATGAGGAGCAAAAACAGAGGAGCTGCTGATTATGCTGCAGATCGACCAGTGTCCCATTCAATCAATTCACAATGAAGCCACAAAATCCTCACTAGCCTTTTTTTTTTTAACGAATGGGTTTCTGGGGGAAATCCTCGCAGGGAATTTGAAAACAGTTCAGAGTAACTCAGACTTCATGAGGAGATCAACATGAATGTCTGTCTTTGTGCCATAAACTCCATGAAGAGAAAGTTCTAAGGTTATACACTGAAAATGTGAAATATGGCAAGAAAGAAAGCGCACCTTCAGCTCAGAGTGCAGAATTGTCTTGTTACATCTATGTCAAACATGATAATGTAACAAGAGTGAAAGGGGGGGGGGGCATGCTGTTCATTCATGGTTTAGGATACATACAACATATTTCTCAATAACTGCAAGAGCTATGTCTACATCTAAGAGTTTAACTGGTTTCCAGCAAGTTGCTTTTTTTCTGAAAGGTCCCATACTTTACCCTTTTCCTGTGTTTTATTTGAAGTGTTGATCCATAAGAAGATATATTTGCAGATACATTTGTGCTTTATAATAAAAAAAACACATGGACATCTACCTTTGGACCAAATGGGACATTTAATACTGAAAGTGTCCATATATAAGTCATCATGATATTGTGGTGATGTTCTTTCTACCCTCATGATATGTTGATGTGCACCTGTCCTCCACTGCTTGTAAACCTGGAAACATGTTCATAACATGTTTTGTAATTGGATTTTAATGGATTTTAAGCTGCTTCAATTCCGCTGAAAGCTTGAGAATAAATGAGCCTCCGAATAAAGGAGGTAAAGCAGGGGGTCACCAGTCTGTACATCACTGAGGGATTTGACCCGTTTGGTTCCCACCAGCCTCCCTGCAGCTCAGTCTCCAGAGCAACTGGCCTCGTGCCTCCACAAGTCTGTTCTGAGTTAAGCAGCATTACACTGGGGAGAGGAAGGGAGGGGGGGAGGGGCTTACTGAAAGTGGGGACTGTAAAACATTATGATGATGTGCAAATTAGAAACAGCCAGGAAAAGATCAGCTGCTCTGTCACACGTGCATGAATGCAAACAGACTACAATGCACATGCGCGCGCGCGCACGCCCGCACACACACACACACACACACACACACACACACACACACACACACACACACACACACACACACAGCGCTCTACTTTGCCAAGTTCCCCGGGTGTTTCTTGGCAAGAGCTGTGCTTCATACATTAGCATAGCGATACAGAGGATATAGCTTGTGAGATGGCAACAGAGAACAGACGGTAAAGAATGCTTTCCCAGTTGCTGCTTGAACGATGCCTATAGCCACAGTAGTTGAGATTTGTCTCTCATCCTGTTTTCTTTGGCTGCTGATTCTCTTTTAGTGGCCATACATTGAAATTTAACAAATCCTAAAGGTGGTCAACAAAAGACCATGACCATTCCCATCTGAATAGAATCCATTTGTCATGGTGGGAATTTCCAGTAAGACATTTTGTTCGTTTCTGCCACAAATAATCTATTTATGATGGAGAAACAACACTATGTTTTGAGCAGTTAATGTTGCTGACAAGTGGCAAACAACTCAGCACATGCTGTAGCTTAACTGTGATTGGTATTGTGTTGGTATTCCACAGCCAAAATAGAAAAACATGGTGAAAACCAGACAGCATGATTTTGAATGGCATAGCCTTGGGTAATGATGACATGAAAGGATGAAGAATGGTTGGGCGTAAAAGTCTTTTGTCATTTCTAATTCAAAACAAATGACAGTAAGTACACAGAGTATAAGGTTTTAATACTGCGGATCCCAAACCAAACCTGTCTCCGTCTAATAGCAAGTTATGTTCACTGGTACTGGGAAGTCCGGGCCTAACCTTAGGCTAGGGTTGTCACCATACTACAATTTCAAACTCGATACCGATACCCAGGAAAATACTCTATACCATATTTGATACCACAAAATAAAGATTAGAACAATACAAACAATAACATCCATGACAACAGTATTTTAGGTTGTCTGAGGTAGTGCAAAAAAAAAAAAAACAATAGTAACCTTATTTTAAGGTGTATATATATGATATGCAAATGTATTCAGCTACAGCCCTGTTTATTTTCTGTGCTTCTCGTCACCATATTTTAGTTGCTGATCAAATAGAGTTGGTTGGTCACGCTGCTGCTGTTTCTGTCTAGTTTCTGGTCGACTTTTCTCAGCTTCAATCTGGGAGACAAATATAACACTTTTCATACACAAATCATTGTGTTATCCTGTTAAATTAACACCGTCTGTTACAGACGGGCAGGACTGATAATATTTGCTGCCTAGCTCCGACATTAACGTTGTTCGTTTTATTATTAGCCATAGCTGCTAGCTTAATGATAACTTTGCAGATGTCTAATGTGGCTATCGGATAATTGCCAGAGACAAAGTTATAAAGTTGGCACCTGTTGCTCCTAAAATGTAAAACCAATGAGAAATAATCTGTTGCTTTTATTGTTTGCAGCTTCCTGAAAATGTCGCCAAAATCCTCTGCTGCCCTGTCCTGGGTGGCTGCACAACAATTTGAAAATCTATGGGAAGGACACTTATGTTCTATTCTACAGTAGTCTGAGGTCAAAGAACTATTTGTGTTTCTTTGGTTGTCTATCATGTGAAAATCCATCAGTTTGGTAGTAGCTACAGCAGCACAGATCACACCAAAACATAAGCCACACTTTGTTTCCCCTACCACTACACAGATCAGGACATGATGGCTGCAAACCAGATGAAGAAAAAAGAAAGAATAGATAAATGAATAGATAGATTATATACTTCCTAAATAGATTAAACAGATATTTTTCTTGCTAAATGCAGTTCAAAGCTAAGAGAGCAACCGTCACAGATGCACAACACTTGATTATTGATTTGTTTGGGTCAACTTAAACCAACCGCAGACCGGTGCACACTGTGGGTGGTCCGCTATTATCTGTAGTACCTAAGAGTGTTCCACACAAGTGGTTAGTCATGTACACTTTGCACAAGAGCTGACATCACCTATTACATCCGCCAGCACACACAACGATACCCAGAAAAACAGCCTATGCATAACAGCTGTTGTCTTCTCAGGGCAGTGCCAGAGCTCGGCCTGTACTTATCAACTCCCACTGTTCCTGCAGATATGTTGTGCGGTGCTGTAAAGATCCTTTTGCCCTCTACAGGATGTTTGGCGCCCCATACCACAAGTTCCACTCAGGGGCATTCGGAGGTCCATTAGGCTGGCGAGAGCCTACAACATCATTACTGCTTTGATCAGAATACAGACTTAACTGGGGAGGGGAGAAGCCTCAAGAACTGATGAAGTCTCGCACAAGCACAACAATCAATACGTGAACCATGTGCTGGTTTTGCACTGACTGCCTGTTAAAACTCATGTTCATGTTCTACTGCAAGTGACCCCACCTCTTAAAAGAGGTATTAAACTATGTATTAAAGATTTTATATATGCATGGTCCATATTCTTGTAATAGTGGCAGTGCACTCGAGCAAATGAACTAAAGACTTGAGGAACCCTTTGCCAAGTTCCCCAGCTGTTCCTTGGCAGGAGAACCCCAAGTCCCCCCTTTTTTTTTTTTTTATTTCAGTGCAAATACTAAGCAAAATATCCCCATTCAGTAAAAGCTAAGGCGATCTCAGATGATAGTGATCTTTCTGATGCATCAAGGAGCATCTGGTGAGGGGGCAAAAATAAATACCGTGCTGCTGCACAGCAATGTTTGAATGATTGTGTTATTAGAAAGCCAAACACGAAACTGGTCACCGGGGTAGATTGGTAAATATCTTTTGTTTGCTATGTTTGCTAGACATGAAACAAGAAAATTCCCAGCACGGGAAACAGCACAGTTGTGCCTTTTGGATTGGATTCTTAATGACTCATTTTAGGTAAACAGTAGGAGATAGGGAACCTCTGGTGCAGCGTCGTGTCAGATTTATAGTATATAAGAATATAAATGGAGCCTATAGCATTTTCAAAACTATTTGTATCTTCCTTTATGAAGATATGCAAAGAACTATTTTGAGTCGGGCTGTAACTTTTTCAAAACGTCACCTTTAAATGAAACCAAACTAATTTGAATTTGCTTGAATTAATTCAAACTCAACCTACGTAGTGTAATTCTAAACAGCGTTGTAAAATCGACACTGCCAGATTCATTAGCGAAGATGCTGCCTCACTTGAATTACAACCTATTGTTACTTTGAGGCAGCAAACAGCCTTAAATTCATCCACGATTTCTCAATTTACAGTGTCAAATCAGAAATGCTTTGTCTCAATACTCGTGAGATGGTGTGGTGACACAATTATCCGTTCAGCATGGCTCGCTAGCCAATGTGAATAAATAAAAATTGACTGGACTTGATTTAACGCCCCCCTCTGGCAGCCACAGCCTAGTGCACTTAAAGACTAAGAATTCTGAATTCCGGTAGAGGATCAAATATCTTTTTTCTTTTCCTCACAGTTACAACTAACAGAGCCAGACCAGTAAACGGCTTATATTATCTTATTGCAGACACAGTACATTGATATTGTTGTATATGTCAGCTGGTAAATAATGAGAAACTGCAGTACAGAAAGCCAAATTAAGTCGCAGGTAATTTATAAACATTATCACCATTACATAGTTTATTTTTTTATTGTTTTGTTTTGTTTTTTTTTGTTAATTTTTCACCTGTGAAATGTTAAGGACATTATGCATGTCTTATTTATTTATTTTACTATATTATATTTCATTTTTCTAAACTCCCAAACATCAATATCAATAGCATTGGCCTCAAAAATGTAGTATGAGTTGGGCTATACCAAGTAGTAACAGCAGATAACAGAGTAGTTCAGTGGCTGGGAAACTGTCCAGTACCTGAGGTCGAGAGATGGTGAATGAAAGTTATCTTGGCAAGTTCAACCGGAGCATGGGTCACCATCTAACCAGGGCCACGCGATATATCTTTAATGAAGCTGCTACGAGATGTTACGTAACGACTCGGAAGAAAAAAAAAAACGCACTTTCCTATGTAAGAAAAAACTGTGATCAGCTGGATAAAATGTGCTGATTTAAGCATTTACACCACCCCTTTGGCAGCATCACAACACACTATGCTCCCACTGAGATATTTCAACATACTCTGTATATGTGTGCTGCGTCCCATCAGATGAATTTCTAAGTGCTAGTTCTTGAAATTCACTCTCAACCTCATGCTGGAAACGGAGAGGCAGTCTCCTAACCTCAGGAAAACACAGGCTGTGATAAGAATAGGATCAAATGTGACCCTTACTAACACCAGTCCACTCTTCCTCAGCGTACTCAGTAACATTACATGTTTCATTAGACACTGACAAGCCCAGTTTCGCTTTTCAAGCAGCACGTGCAACACGTGGCCCTGGTCCATGTCCTTTCTGAGCTAAGCTTCTTTTACCTTAACATCAAACATGTTTGTTGTGAAACAGCTTGAGGAGTGCAGGTGTTAGTGCAGCACATCCCTCCACACTAATGAGCAACACGATCCCCTGCATCCAGCTCAACTGTCTGTGCATACATATGTTTTATTAAAGAAAAAAAAAGATCTACCTGTATGTCATCTCTTATTTAACAAAAATAAATGAAAATTGATGTTGATTCTGACCGGAAAGTGTGGACAGGTAATGATTAGTTTCAGCCTGGTTTCCCACTGTTTTCTGTCATTTTCATATCATTGAGCAAAATAGGAGTTGGTTATTGAACCATATAATTACAAATCAATGAAACAGGAAATTCTAAACAAAAAAATAATTGGCTGTCTCTCCCCTCTGAAATTTTCTTATCGCAATCAGCAAGACCAAAATAACATTTGGAAAGTCTTTCCCATGATACTGAACAAAAATGTTTCAATTAGAGGTTAAACATCTCTGTCAGTGATGTTAGCGAGCTCAGGACGTGAGAGAAAATCCTCATGTGAGCCTTCAAGTTGCCAAGGGCATCGCCAGATGTCAGGAAAAACAATAACAATCCGACACAGATGTGGAGGAGGAGTTGGCTTTGTTGCATGAAAAGACCTCCTCAGCTCTCGGTCCACCCGCCCTGACTGATGCAATGTTCTTTGCATTAACATGGCAACAGGGAGGCTGTCTTCCAGTAGTGTTGCAGCGCACAGATGCCTGAGTATTCATGTCATTGCACTTACGCCCTCATCGCCATCATGCCAACGTAGTCTGGGCAAGCACACGGTTCTACTTACGACTGTAGTGCTGAGGAGAAGAAAACACTACGGTCTAATACTAATGTAGCTGATGAGGAAATGAAAAAAAGAGAGGTTCAAACTGGTGCTAAATATTGTGATTATAAATGAAGTCTGATGGGAGAGATACAGCAAGTCTCGATGGTCATTCAAAGCCTTGAGGCTGTATGGTCAAAGGACAGATGACGCAACCAAGTATCCAGAGGAATTATAAATACTGAAAGACTCTGTCGCACACCATCTTCGTCTAGATCCAAGCAGAATACTGCGAGTCCTTTTCAAAGTGAGGCGGAGAGTAAGTGTGTGGTCGATGGACATGTAGTGCATCATGTGGATTTCTTATACCTTCAAAGACCAACCATTAATATGAACTTTACTTTTTAACAGCACCCAGCACCCTTGATCAAACCTTAATCCTTCTCCAGCTGTAAACATGTTTAATTCTGCTGTAAAGTTGGACATTTGAACATGGGAGTCTATGAGGATTTACTCGCTTTTGGAGTAAGCCTCAGGCGGCGATTCAAACTGCAGTTTTTGGTACTTCCATGTTGGCTTCATTTTCCAGCCCTGGAAGTTGATGCTTGGATATGAGTCATGATTTCAGTTGGAATGATTGTTTTTGCATTTCATTTTCACTGAAGAAAAAAAATCTAAAAATGATGATGATAATGTGATTTATTTTGGGGTTTTGTACCAAACAAGCATGTTCCTTTACGTGTGGAGAGTATGATCTATAGGCCGAGGCGTCTCTGCTGCACCACAATGCTTCGTTTATAGTATGTTGTGACACAATTTACCTTTATCCAAAAAAAATTGCAGCTCCTGCGATTTGGATATTGCACTTTGGCACATTACAATTTCAATAACATTTTATTTACATGTTCAGCTCTAATCTGCCTATTTTCACATTCCACAGACACAGAGCATCTTTGGCATTCATTCATTTAGAGTGTGTGTTTTTGTCTGCGTTACAAATCCAAGTCTAATATTCACTCTCCTTTTGATTCAAAGGACTCTGGATGTTTTGTGACTCATGTACCAACTGAATAGTTCAGACACTGAATATTTGGTATCACTGGAACCTTATTAGCTGCTCATGGTCTCAGACTAACTCCTGAGAAAAATATCTGTGTCTTTAGCTGCTAAATACACCATTATGTTCACTAGCCACTTGCTAACTTTGTCTGTTGTTTGGTGCTGATGAGCAGGTGCTCACAGCACAGTGTGGCGACAACTACCTATGGCTTTCATCACTACCGGCGACACCATTAACATGACACATAGTCAGTGATCCATTGTCAGTATAAAAATATTGATTATTGCAGCTTTAAAATTTGTCACATTTTAACACATTTCAATTGATCTGAATGTGTTTCTGCCAAACTGTTATTAAGTCTCTTGTATTTCACTGATTCATATCATTCAGTTAGTATTTTGGCAGCTGTGTACAGTGAGAGATTAGTCCACGGAGAGTTCCTGCCAAGTTTGGTAGCAATTAGGGCAACACTGTGTAAGAAAAGAAAGGTGTTGCTGAAACCCATCACGGAGGAATTGGGTGCTCCAAATAGCTGGCTCTAAAAAGTGTGTGGTTTCACATCCTCATTAACACATAACAAGATGAATGAAAAATATGATCAAACTGCGATTTGAAGCATCCATTAAAAAAAAAAAAAACGGTAACACAGGTGAAGAAAAAGATCTGACAGGTTAATGTGAGTTTTCAAAACACCACAAAGCAGCTAATAAATGTCCAAATGATGCCAAGTATTCGATGTCTGAACTCTTCCGTTGGTACATGAGTCACAAAAAAATCCAGAGTTACTTCACGTAGCCATGGGAACAGTTTGAAAAACTGCCAAACACAGCAGCATTATCAAAGAGGAACAGTGGGCAGCAGTCACAGCTGACAGATAGAGAGATGTTATTGTATCAGGATGACTGCTTAGCATCAGAAAACTCTGTCCTCAACACTGAACCCAGTGTTTACTTAACACATGCAGCGAGTATTGTTGGTTCATCAATCTTCCCTCATCCAGACGGCTAATCAAAAGGAGCCACTGAAGACAAATTATGGCTCATTCCATCTGGTTTTCTCTGTTTTCTCCTGTCACCTTCCAGCTCTCAAACACCAGCTTTATGTGGACGAGCTACAAGAGTAAAAATCTGCTTACACATTGATCTGTCAGAGTTAACGATATCATTGAATATATGCATCACAAACTTTTACCTTTACTTTTAAAAATATAAACGTCACTTTATAAGTGACTTTAGCTGATAATACTTTTACTTCAGTGAATGTAGGGTTTGAGGTAATGAGGTAGTTTGTACTTTTACTTAAGTTAAGTTGTTTCACCACTGCTGCGCTCTGACCAAAAGTATGTAACTTATTAACACCTTATATTAAGTTGTTTTATCTATACAAAACTGGAAATTATTATTGGCCAAAGCCTTGCACAGAACTCTTAACTCTCACAAACTTGATGATGTTTTTACACTTTGTTTTGTCTGAATGAAATAAATGAAGTGTAACATTAGTGAGCTTTAGAGGCTCTGCTCTCAGGTAGATTATGTTACTTTACCTTTAGACAGAGCCAGGCTAGATGTCACCCCCTGTCAGTCTTAGTGCTGTGCTAAGCTAACTGCCTCCTGGCTGTAGCATGATAATTACATATTTAAGTACAGACGTGTGAATCAATGTGGTATCTTTTTATCTCACTTGCATATGCATATTCCCCAACATATCAAACTATTCCTTTAAAAGAAGACACCAAACACTGATGAACAGGCTGCCATCAGTTGCTGAGAAGATAACGTTACATCTCCCCCTTGAATATGAAGTGACATTGTACCATGCCATCATTATTTAAACATCGCACATAGGAAAGACATCGCACACATCCCGGCTGTCTTCAGATCTAAAAGGTATCACCAGAGAAAATGATCCCAGTCCAGAGGCCTGGAGTCCCATGAAAGAAATAGCACAAATACATAGTTAAAAATAAACCAGGCTCCATCGCCGCGTTGCACCTGCATAGCTGCTAGTAATTCTCCTTTTCTTTAGTGTAAATGTTCGGCTGTAGCTCCAGGGCTTCTGGGTTGTGTTTAAAATAGTCTAGCCTGCTGAGCATGTGCTCAGTTTTTAACCTGAGGCATACAGTACAGTCTGGTGGGAAAGAGCGGCTAATTCTACCAATTCTTTCCACTACATAGAGCCACATTTTCACAGGTCACTAGAGTTTCTTTGTCAAGTGTTTTAAGTGCACTGACAGGAAGCTTTACACAATAGCTTAAGCCTTCTCAGCAGGGTTTTTTTTTTTTTTCACTCTCTGTGTGATATTTATGCATCATATACTGGCTGTTGCTTTTCACAGATTTTCGTCTCACGGCTGTGTTTGTTGCAGCGATTAGCAGTCATTAAACTGGCGTACAGCCGGAAGGGGATTTTCAGGCCAAAAACTTTTAAGAGTTTAAATGGGTGTTTACATGTCCTGTCTGGTTTTATTTGGGGATAGGAAAATGGTTGTTCATATCTCTGAATTTCAACAACGATACTTCAGCTCAATTACTAGCTCTTTTCTCTTCCGGCTGTGCGTGCAAACATCAGAAACCCGCAAAGATGGCCTTTGGGAGAGCTCTCTGCGAGTTAGTCAAGAACCATTCACTAATCCTCCCTGTGTCCAGTGTCATTCATCCATCTGAACAACACCAAAGCTCCATGTCACACTCACATTCTGCGTCAGTAAAAGGGACTCTCCAATTCCCAAGGTGAGATGTGTGACATACTTTGCTACAGACACTGATCACAAACAAAAAATTTACATGGAAGAGGGGTGAGGTTGTAAGACAGTTGTAATTGTTTCACTTATGCATTGCATCCTTACTGTTTTGGTAGAAAAGTTATAATGAAATGAAATTAAAAAATTCATTAAATGTATACAATATATAGGTGAAAAGGGATTTGAAAAGCTTTATCCCACTGTCTGATTTCATTATTACATCTGTTTTAGAATTTATTGGAGTCTGAGAACATCAGCAGTGACCACAGGGTCTTCCAGGACTGGTGTCTGTGGTTCCCTATTGGTATTGCCACGACAGAAATAACTCTGGAGCTCGGTCAAATTCACAGCTGTTTTAAGACGGCTCAAAGGAGGCCAAGGAAAATCCTCCATGTGCCTGCTGTGGGCCCTAGACTTGACCTCTAAGGGAGGCATTCACGTCACTACTAGCAAGCTCAAGTTGCTCTGTATGCCATGGGTTTGTGTTACAAAAACATTTAACTGCTTACATGTGTGAGCTACTATGAAAATAAAGTATAAGGATCAGAAATATCAGGGGCTGAAAACAACCACCAGTGCCAACATACAACAGCAGCAGGGCTGTAAATCAATTAGTTTAATTATTGATCTGCTGATTATTTTCTCTGTGAATTGTTTAGTCTTCAACTTCTCAGACGCTATGGTGACTTTTTCCAATTGGCTGGTTTTGCACAACTGACAGAGAAAACCGTCATATTTGAGAAACCGGAAAATTTATCGCATTTTTGCTTGAAAATGAAAAAAATAATTGAAATTATTTATAATTGCTGTTTAATTTGCTATTGTTTGGCCATTATTAATAATAGCATAATTAATTCCACTAATCGTTAAAGCTCTAAATAGCAGCCGTAATACACATGCCACCACTCACTTTAGCCAACAGAACAGTGCTGAATGTAAGGTGGGATTATAGCTAAGAATATAAAACATCTTTTTATTTCATGAACAGGCACAAACAGCGACTTAAAGAGGAGAATGGGGTCACCGATGTATGAAAAAAATGATCACTATTAGGGGAAACTGAAGTCATATGGTAAATGGACTGCATTTGTGTAGCGCTTTTCTAGGCTTATGGACATTCATACAGTGGCTTACTATACCACACGCACACATTCACACACCGATGTTACACCGGGGTAATTTGGGACGTTTTTGACCAAGGACATTTCAACATGTTGACTGGAAGAATCAGGAACCTCTCAGTTAGCGGACGGCACCACTCTACCTCCGGGGCCATTTATGGTCATACTGAAATCCTGATCAGTAATTAAAGTCAAAATTGTGTGATGTTTCTAAATTTACTGCTAATAGTTTTTCTTACTAGCATTACTAAAAAGGGAGACAACAGGCCCACGGGTAAATAGAAATGCTCCTCTACTGTCAGCAGCTGGAGGGGGCGTGTCAGTGTCAGTGTCTATGGACAGCAGCCAGCACGTTGAGCACCAGCAAGGGAGCAATATGAAAGTTAAGTGACTTACACAGTGGCCTACATGTCAACTACTGACCTTAGCAGTTAGCAGTGCACTTTCTCCCAGATGGATGTTTATTATGGTTAAAGAGTTGAGGTCAAGGACCTAATGATTTGATATGATTATGTTTAAGTTACACAAGATTGAGACATTAGCAGGAAAGCTAATACGGTTTGTTCAACGTCTGTGGTCCTCGTGTTGTGTAGTCGGCCCATGATAGAACCTTTTCAAATGGAAACAGCAGAAAAACAAACAAAAACACACACACAACAACAACAACAACATACATTTATACATTTCTATCCTTAGGCCTTTTGTCGGAGGAGAGCACAAAAAAACAGGCTATTTGATTTCAGTTGGACTTTAAAAAATAGAGGGTCCAAATTAATTTGGCCTTTTATTTCCACTAATAAATATTTAGCTAGCAAAATTAAGCTAGACATTATGTGTTGCAGGTGTTGCCCGTCAAAGGGCAAATACAACCTTCTGGTTTAATAAAAAATAATCAAAGGCCTCCAGCCGGTCAAAGTAGAGTATTCATACAGGTCACGCTGCGAGCTGTGATAATGGCCACTATTAAGAACATGGACAATAATACACTGTGTTTTTTTTAAAAAAAGGGAACTAAGCAATTTGGGACTTTTATTAACCTTGGAAACCAATTAACTGCACTAATATGAAGAGGATTTTTGGCACAGCTTACGGCAGCCTGGGTTTGACAATAATAATAGTCACATTTTCACACTAGAGTAAGTTGGCTAATTGGAGATCCAACAGAAATCTCTGCAGCGGACATTTGCTCACAGCAGCAGAAAATGCAGAGTGGGAGATGGGTCCAAAGCGGTGTGCGCTGGCTGGAGAGAGGGAGCTGTTCAAACCCAGAGATCTCTGCACTTACTTTTTTTATTTAAGATAAACACAAAGCTTGTGCTACAGAAAATGGACCAGACTCAGTGAATAGCTCCCTAAGCTTAACATGTCCTATGATAACTATTAATTTAGCTATACAGACTAATGAGCAGTGATAACTAACATGTCTTTGGGGTCATCAGGTGGGAACCTCCTTTCACCAGTGTTTCGTCTAGTTGGTCCCACGACACCTCCAGGAGGCTAGACAAATGATTCATTAATGCACTGTTCTATAAAATCTCAGAGGGTAGAGTATGGTAATTGTGTGTAATGGGACAGTAAGACCTTAGTCTGCAAAATGACCGGGGTTCAATACTCCTCTGTGAGTAACAATTACACAGTACTGCGTGTTCACCTTTGGAAGACAAACAGACACACACACACACACACACACACACACACACACACACAGAGGTTCCCAGGGACTACTTCCTCTACTCCAAATGCCAGAAGCCCCCTCCCACACAGTAAATCAGGAAGCCTGTGTCACTGACGGTTTGTTTAGCTCACACAAACATGGAACACCCTTAGAAACCACTGCACAGCCTCTTTCCACTGTCCTCTATCCTCCACAAAGCCCTGCTGCTCGCACTGCTCACACTCAGATGCAGCTTCTGGAGACATGAACACATGAGGGGTGGCGTCAGGCACCTGGTGCACTGAAATTAAAAACTGGATGGGGAAAAAAAAATACTGACCCTCCATAATGTATGAGCGGAAAAATTACCTCAAAAGGTCTCACATCCCCGAAACTGAATCCAGAACCTGCGGCGATCGCTGGGACCGGTGCATATGTACATCATTGTGCTTTTGTGTAATACGATAACCTCAGCCTGAGGTAGGCCGACAGGAAGAAACATATAATGCATACATGGGTTGTTGATTTCATCCGAGGTGAAACACAATAAAGGTTGGACTTGAATGCGTTTGGAGGACAGTACGAGATGGCGGAGGAATATGGAATTGGTTTAAATAAACGTGAGAGCGCTTGCTGTTGTGTCCACAACAGGACGGAGAACACAGCAATCAATAAGGAGCAGGGTGCAGGAGCCCAGTGTGCCGTGGTGATTTATGAGGGGTTAAGTTTCATCAGCATCGTCATTACTCTTGTCACTGTGAATCTGGTGGTCTTTGCACTCATCAGTGTGGGTTGCCAGGAAGGTAGTGCCTCACAATACCATCGGTTTAACACACATACACTGGCATACAGTGTCACCGCAGCCATGTTAATATGACAACAACTGCTCCTACATAGAATGTAGATAGAAAATCAGCCCTTTGCTGTTTGGCTGCAAAGAGGTGATCCTAAAGCTACTGTATGACACCGTAACGGCGATGAGATTCTACTGGTGCAACCTTTTAAATGCTGTTGCATTAAGCGCAGACCTACCATACCATGGAGATAGCCAGGGCTTTGGGAGCTATGCCGCCAACACCTTTGTCTCACTCAATATAACTGCTTGCTGGACTCAGGCAGTAAACCCTCAGCATGACAGCTTAGGGGGTTGAATGTGATGGGTTGCACGACAGTCCCGCTGCACAATCAGCTCATGTATTTAGTGTTGGTCCGGGCAGTTGGAAGATGTCCAAGCAAAACGGCCTCACAGACTCGTTTGACGACGCTGCCAACTGGCAGCTTTGACGCGTTCGCTGACCAAAGTGTCCCAAGAGCTGACATGCATGGACGGTGAGGTAAGAATCCAGTTTTACCAGGATGATTGTGGTATTTACGATCATTCGGACCCCTGTGTACTATGATCAAGAGTTCGCAAAACAATTTGCATTTATTTCCTGGAAACATTCAAAGTCATTGTAGAGAGTGGAGTGACGTTCATGTAGCACAGGGAACATTAGAGCTGTGGTTACTAACTTTGGGGTCAGGACCCAGACAACGGGCCGTGAGATAAAATCTGAGGGTTACCATGACAAGATCAGCTTAAAAGGCCCTAAAAACCTCTGTGTCTGTGAACACAACATCATCTGGCAAAGTTACAACAGTTTCTAGGTGATGTCATGTGCTTCTGTGCACCAATCAGTATCTAGTAGAATTTGTAAGTAAGGTAAATGATGGTTGTGGAACAGCTTGCCTGTGTTGCCAGGCCACATTTCGATGCCTTTTTTTTTTCATTATTCAGTTTCTCCACAATTTTTCCTTCAAGTTGTTTTAGTTTCACAAACATTACCATGTCTAGTTTTTGTTTTGAGCAGATATTGTGGAGGAACATTGTCAAACTTTGTTAAGGTTAAGGTTTTAAAAATGTAAAACTATTTGGTACAAAGTTTAAAGACACAGCACATAAAACCTGTTAATGTTTATTCTTTCTTTCTGTCTTTTTGATTTGTTTTTACACAGTCACATCTCTCGTTTATCTGATCATTTCCTGTTCACCAATATGAAATGAAACTAGTCAAACATAACAGACTGTGTAAACACTTCACTTCATCACTGCAGAATCAATGAGAAATCCGCAGTAAAGCTTCATCAGAACTGTATCAAATCTGACAAGTTGACAGAACGAGTTCACTCATGTCCAGAGCCTCTGCTGCGATGATGTGCTTCAGCCTGGGAGTTACCTCTGCTCTGTCACCTCCCTTATAATGACTCCAGTGCGTCTTTCCTCTGCAAAGTATACAGCGAACCATCGTCATCATACCCTCCTCCTACACATCATCACCACCACCACCACCACCATCATCATCATCATCGCCTCTTTCGTTTTCACCGTCCAGCCCACAAACTTCCAGCATGTCCAAATCTGCTGCTTATGTAACCATGCAGATGGTTTAGCAACCAGTGACCACCGCTTACATCAAAGCCTCGGCGCTGAATGGAGCTGAATCACTGCTGATTTCCAGCCCAATCAATCTGAAACAGCCTGAGTGCATTTCATACCTTCCTGTACTTTAGCGGCGATTATTCAATCTATAGAATGAACGCCAAGTCTGGTAGACTGAGCAGTCCCTGGATGTATAGTCTACCGCTGAGTGAGTCATGCATGCATGATCATATACAATCGATTATAATAACAGGCTAATTTGCGCGTTTAAAAGGTCCTGCGTAATTTTACCCCCATCTAAAGGCTTTTACGCGTTTCAATAAAGCGTGAACACACTGCAGGCTGAGTAACCGTCTGCACATCACTCGATCAGACCCAACACGTCGTGAGGAAACGCTCCGTAAAGCGGGTAAAGGTGAGCCATTATCTCATGGGAACTGTTTATTAAATATATGCCATCTAAATGATCGTGCACCACAAACATTCATTTTCCTCCTGACAGCAGGACGATGCAGATTAACCGGACCCAGTTTACGGATGCTCACACTGCCGCTCAGACGTTTATAATGGATTGAGGACACAACAGAGTATTCTGCGGATGCACATTCCTCGGCTCAGTAATCCACACAGACACAGCTGAAATAAATGACCTCGACACACACACACACAC
>NW_019525242.1:1243540-1244389 GCF_002814215.2 Seriola lalandi dorsalis | reverse complement strand
GACAAGATCAGCTTAAAAGGCCCTAAAAACCTCTGTGTCTGTGAACACAACATCATCTGGCAAAGTTACAACAATTTCTAGGTGATGTCATGTGCTTCTGTGCACCAATCAGTATCTAGTAGAATTTGTAAGTAAGGTAAATGATGGTTGTGGAACAGCTTGCCTGTGTTGCCAGGCAACCATCAATCAAATCTGGTTATACCACTCCCACAAAGTTCTGACATCATGGATTATTAGTTTTTAAACTCCTACAAATGACACCTAAGGGTGTTTTTTTTTTTTCCAAAACTGTGACTTTAATGGTTGTTTATTTAGTCGTAAATAAAAAAAATGCAGGGGCTTTAAACAGTCACATTTCGATGCCTTTTTTTTTTCATTATTCAGTTTCTCCACAATTTTTCCTTCAAGTTGTTTTAGTTTCACAAACATTACCATGTCTAGTTTTTGTTTTGAGCAGATATTGTGGAGGAACATTGTCAAACTTTGTTAAGGTTAAGGTTTTAAAAATGTAAAACTATTTGGTACAAAGTTTAAAGACACAGCACATAAAACCTGTTAATGTTTATTCTTTCTTTCTGTCTTTTTGATTTGTTTTTACACAGTCACATCTCTCGTTTATCTGATCATTTCCTGTTCACCAATATGAAATGAAACTAGTCAAACATAACAGACTGTGTAAACACTTCACTTCATCACTGCAGAATCAATGAGAAATCCGCAGTAAAGCTTCATCAGAACTGTATCAAATCTGACAAGTTGACAGAACGAGTTCACTCATGTCCAGAGCCTCTGCTGCGATGATGTGCTTCAGCCTGGGAGTTACCTCTGCTCTGTCACCTCCCTTATAAT
>NW_019525242.1:1185922-1243520 GCF_002814215.2 Seriola lalandi dorsalis | reverse complement strand
TATGCCATCTAAATGATCGTGCACCACAAACATTCATTTTCCTCCTGACAGCAGGACGATGCAGATTAACCGGACCCAGTTTACGGATGCTCACACTGCCGCTCAGACGTTTATAATGGATTGAGGACACAACAGAGTATTCTGCGGATGCACATTCCTCGGCTCAGTAATCCACACAGACACAGCTGAAATAAATGACCTCGACACACACACACACACGCACGCGCGCACACACACAAATAACGATGATGGACAAAATGCACCGTCAACTCTGAACTGCTTCTCTCCGACAATGCTGCAGCTCACATTGCCCAGAAAGCATGGCAGTAACACTACACAACACAACACACCACACCACAGCGCATCGCACGCACACACACACACACACACACACACACACACTCAATTCACACTCACTCCCGTGTCAGCGCGTCCTACCAGAGGATAAAGTCCAACAGCGGCGCGGGGGTTTGAACTGGAACAAAACTCTCAAGGCGATCCCCAAAGTGTCCTCAGTCGTCGGCTTCGGCGCGGAGCACCAAACACAGCAGACCTCCGCCGCTCAATGAGCGCAGCAGAAACGGCTGTCAAGTTGACGTTGGGAGGCAACCCACTACTTCCTGTTACATCACACTGTAGCCTACAGCTGAGGACCTGGGAGCCGAGGCCAGATCCACACTGTGGTTTGCCACTCAACTCCCACACTCGGATACAGACTTGAGTACAGTTTGTATTGTTAAATGTGCTGCAGACTGCAAATCCAGTTCCCCTTCTCCTGAGGCAGGAGTCACTGCATGTTGAGCAGTGTCTTGCTCATGAACACTTCAGGAGAGAAATCGTTTTGAAACATGCAGTTGTTACCTGGCTGCTTGGACCATATATAACTCATCCAACAATAGTTTATGATGAAAGACAGCATCCCTGATCTCCCTGCAACATAAATAACAAATATAACACGCATAATATAAATAATATAATCCACATTAATCAATAAGACTTGTAATTATTTGTTTTCTAATTTTTCTTTTGTAGGTGACTTTGAGCAGCAAGAACACAGCATTGACACATCACTTAATAAGGTAGTAATGGTGGTGTTTGCAGTTACATATCCAGCAGACAAAGAGCAACATCAGCATTCATTTTTGAGCAGTATTTCTGTACGCCTGATGTAAGCACAATATCCGTTCTCCTTTTAGCTCGTTTTGGTCCCCACCACCTCCCGAGGGAAATATCTGGCTCTTAAGCAGCTAAATGCTGGTTCCCCTGTAACTCAGTGTCTGACTGCTTGTTGGCTGCCAGTCAGCATCCCACACAATAAGCTGAAAGACGATGAAATACTCACTGGAGCTGAGGTTAGCAATGATTCTCTCTGGGTCTGACACTATTACACTGCATAAAGTCATTAGAGCCATTGTTAATATAACCACTATTGTGTAGTGCAGCTTCAATTCTACTGTTCCACTTGTGTTTTTTGTTTCATTACCCGGCATGAAGATCGAAATGCTACAGCAATGCTTTCTCCACAGCAATTACATTCTGGTGGAGAAAGACTTTTTCATTCACTGGTCAAACAAACCTTAAGTGGTCAAATTTAAACATACTCCAAATCCAAAATACTGGACTTCAGTGATCCAAGAACCCTCTATATAAGGGGTTTTCAGTGAAACATTTAAACTACCTTTTACATTACTCCAGTAAAACTCCTCAATCCACCTCAGAAATAACAAGAACATTACAGTTACATTGACTTTAAATGTACCGGTTATTGCAATGGTAGAATCTTCATTTAAATCCACTGCAGTAACACAAACTAATCACATTGTGTCCCTCATGATTTGACCCTGCAGTCGTCCAGATGAGTTTTGAAAGAAACCGAATCAGGGTCATACAATGATTTTAACATGCTTCGCTTGTAAGGCCCATAATAAAAGTGGTATCTCAGATATTGCCTGTTTTCTTAGTTGTTTTACTGAAGCACTTTGTAATTGTTAGAAACAGAAGTCAGATGGGGAGTCATAAAAAATAAAACCTAGGGAAAGGAAGGCAGGCAACAGTGGAAATTTATTATCCAGTCCAGTTCTTTACAGCTGCAAAACAAGACTGTACAGAAAATACTGTTGAGGGCCAGTGCTAAAAATGTACCTTACACAACACTGCCCCCTTCTGTTTTTCCTTAACAACACCAGCAATAATGCAAGAGTGATTTATAAAACTGCATAATATTGATTAAAAAAGAAAAAAAAATGTCATGCTTGATTTGACAAGTATAAAGCAGTCATTACCTTGTTCATATTGATTTACAGCTGCAATGATATGGTCCTCGAGATTAATGTGTTCGCTTCAGAGCATTCTTGTTGTCATTGATCTTGGAACAAGGGTTGTCCACCACTTTAATCTGCTAATGCTGTTTTCACCTTGATAAACAACAGTGAAGCTTTACCAAAATCACTGCAGAAAAGCATCAGTTACTGTACATACACAGTCAATATGCAGTAGAGGCAGTCATTTTGCTGCTCAACAAAAATCATATTGTAACTTTTTTTTTAAGTTACAGTAAAAAGTTTATATCGTGCTCATAACAGAGATCTGAAGCTGTAAAAATTAAATGATATTTGTATACAAAAGAACACACATGCAAATCATGAATGTAGAGAGCCACTATATTGGATCAGCAAAACAAATACAGAATGTTTTTTGTCAATGAGATATTTGAGACTATGTGGATAATGATCCTGTCTCTACAAAGTTAATTCAGGCACACAATTAGTTGTTTTCTACATATTAGTTGTTGCACTACAAAACAACAGTATGAGTTAAGCTAAGAATAAAATATGGACATAAATACAGGTGACTCCACAGCAGTGCAGGATGTAATGCAGGGCGAGGTGTTCACACTGAGCGATGAACGATGTTGCCTATGTTTTTCCTCCTTATTCGGATCCTCTTCGTCAGGTGACCTGCAGCAGAACAGAGCATTTTAATTTCATGATTTCCTTTGGACAGTTTTCTTGAAGATGACAGATTACAAGTTATTTTTCACAAAGAGAAACCTACGATTTTTGAAAAATTATTACACTTGTACCAACTGTACATGAGCTTTCTACAGTTAAACAACACTAAGTAATGAATCCTGTGTTTATTCCTAAAATGGAAAAATGCTTTTTAGGAAACAATCTGTTAAAAATAATCATACCATTTCTGCTCCTAATGCACTTTTTAATACACTGTTTGCGTGATGTGAAGTTGTTCTCGTTTCCCCCGCATCCGCTGTAGTGAAACAATTGGCATCTCTTGGTGTTGGGGTTGAATGCAAATCTCTTCTCTGCACCGCGACATGTTCCTCTGTCCACAGGACTGCCGCAAACGTCCTTGGGCTTCAACTCTGAAAATCATAGGAAGAGCCAGAGAATATCAAAGCTTTGAATTGGGGCTGCAACTAACAATTGTTCTGATTGTCGATCAGGACATAAAATGATATATGTCATCATCCTGTACATCTTCCTTTAAATTATATCATGAGATATGTAGACAACTTTCCAGTAGACAACATCCATTCCAGTTTGACTAAAGGGTGAGGAGGAGGGCAGAGGATGCATATGATGCTTGTTAGCACTTCATCAACATCTTCTTGGCTTAAACCTCCACATGAGCTCATACACACACAAATTAAGCTTCTGTCTGACTGGACTTTGTCCAGTGTCTGCAGGCGCTCAGAATTAAATTGACAGATCTGAAAAGTAAGAGTTGTTGTAATGGCTCCCCACAGGCCTGTGTAACTTATCCTCTTTGATTTATTCAGTAACTTTCTTCATGATGAGAAACAGCCATACTCCAACTGTAGGAGAGCTTGTTAGCAACCATGAGTGAGTGAGTCTTTCATACAAATGATGCACATTGATTTTCATAGGTAAACACTATGGATTCCTCATCATTACTTCATTTGTTGGGGTCAACTGGGGTCAATTAGGAAAGGAAATACACACCCAATGATAGACTTCTGTAATATAACTTCAGAAATATTTGTCAACAACCACAATGTTAACTGCAAAACCACAGACTGCTTAAAGGTCTCTATAGTATAAAGGCAGATGTCCATGTGTTGTTTGATTATAAAGCAGGTCTACATTCTATATTAATACTGTGAAAGTATCAATGCCTCAGTCCACAGAGAAACGCACACAGCCTGTATTCAGAAACTGAGCCTTAAAACCAGCCGTCAGGACTTCTGTGACTTTGTGATGTCACAACAAAGAAGTCACAGCTCTCAGTCATGCCCCAGCCATGCCCCAAGCTCAGAGTCTCCTCTCTTCTGATTGCCTCACCGACGTGTTGTTACTAGAGCTCCATAGAGAAGCTGGTTTTTGGTTCTTAAAACCACAAATATATCTTCTTATGGATCAACACTTCAAATAAAACACAGGAGAAGTGTAAAATATGGGACCTTTAAAAATCCAAAGTGTAGTGTGACTTTTATTTCTCTGCAAAACAAGTTAGATTTCACCTCAGCAAATATAAAACTGTATAGTAGAGAATGTTTCAAAAGCAAAATGATTCTATAATAGTGGCACATGTAGATTATTACTTGCAACAGACAGTAGTAGTAGTAGTAGTAGTAGTAGTATCATGGTAGTATTTATTTATGTATGTATTTTGGACCCAGAGCTGGTTTAGTGTATGGTTAGATTTCATTGCTATTTACACACATGGTTCTACAGTACAGCTTCTCCCACTGTCACTGAGTGTACATCATCATATAACCACAAGATGTCAGTCTTTGATTTCACCATGGCAACATCTGCTTAGTAGACTGACTTCACGTTTCATACCAGTTCTATAAGGATGAATTTCCAGCTTTTTCGAATTTGAAATTCAGATACAAAATCTCGGCTCAACAGTGAAACACATGATCATCTGATATTTACTACTGACATGGATCATTACCGAATATTATTTTCTAAATATGTGTAATTTAAGATCTGAATAATTCATTGTTAGTCTAAGGAGTTTAAATTTCATACCAGTATTGCTTCTTTTACATGCTGGAGATCTTGTCACAGAAATACAGCAAATAAAAATTGATTGAGAAGGAGACAGAATTACTGAAACCAACTCATCCTGAATCTTTCCCTCTTGATATTTTCTGACAAGAATGAAATTGAATTTTTAAAATTATAAATCTTTGAGTGAGTGGAGGGAAACAGGCCTCAGCTCTCCGACTGCAGCACAGGAGAGCCTTGGAACACGACAACCATGATGTATGTGCCCTCACTGCTAATACACAAAAAATTAGTAGGTGGGAATATGTGACAAATGGGCTGTGGGAAGGAGACACTGATGCACTTTGTTTCTGCCCATTGCCTTTCACGACAGAATCAATTTTGCGAGCTATCTACCATCTATGCACCACTGCACACTGACTTTTCTTTTTTTTCTTCTCACAAAAAAAGTTATTGGCAGTACACACTGGTTTATTAGATTAACTGGATTCACTTACACTGAGGTTTAAGCATATTTCACAATTCAGCATGGACTGGTCTCTGCTCTTATGACAAGATAATCAATTTAATTATGCCTTACACCAGTTAATCTGTCTCATATTTCTGGTGCTCTGATTTCTATGATAAATTGTAATACACTACATGTACCGCCTCTGGCTTTTTGCCCTGCAGTGGTTTCATTTCTGATATTTTTAAGACTGAAAACAGTTTGTTCATCTCATGTTATTCATGTGAATTTGACTGAATTTGGCAATAACTATAGCCAGCTAGCTATACTGAGCAAGTGTGTATCAGCCTCTGACTGACCTAAACTACTCACCAAGAACATTTTTCAACCACGCAGAAGTGTCTCCACCTGAGGCTAAACCAACCCGAGTGAATCAGCCTCAGTTCTTACCCACTAATGTATTTGTCTCGACTTAATCTTGACCACCACTAAAAATACCCATTGAACTACCTTTACAGTCATAATTTCTTACCTTTTATCTGTTGATTAGAGTCATTCAGTTGCACTTGAAGTTCACTTACAGACAGTTCCCCTGAGAAACAAACACAACACATCAAGAGATCAGTCATTTAAAGAAGTACTTTTAGCATTTTGAGTTCAAATTTATTCACTTTCTTCCCTTGATGGAGCTGAGAAAATCCATAGCCCTCTCATGTGAGTGAGTACAGAATAGGAATGCCATGATGTGGAAACCCTCTCAGTGGGTAATAAACTTGTGGTGTGTTACTGATTACACAAGACATTTTTACAAGAAAAGACGTGTTGGCTTGGAATATCTGTAGATGAGAGGTGTCACCTCCAGATGCTGCCAACTTATAATATTATAATAAAATTTGCATATTGTCTTATGAATGTTATCAGGTTCCCTTTTTGATATTTGGTTTAAATCTTAAACACTGCTTTTACTTCTTGCTTAGACACTAAATTCTCCACCACTGTCTTGTCAGTCAACTATCCATAGTGCAACTTAGTATGTACCTGGAGTCTAGAGCATTACAGACTTGAACCCATATTAAAAATCTGGGTGTAATCATGGATAGGGAGCTTAGTTTCAGTGACCACATCAAAGCTATGACTACATCTGCATTTTGGCATGTCAGAAATATAGCTACGGTAAGAGACCCTGTGTCTAATCAAGACTTAGAGAAAGTCATTCATGCCTTCATATCTTCCAGAGTTGATTATTGCAACACTCTCCTCACTGGTTTACCAAATAAGACCATTAGCCAGCTACAGCTTATTCAGAATGCTGCTGTTCAGCTTCTTACTCAAACTAAGAAAAGAGAGCATGTCAGTCCAGTTCTCAGGTCTTTGCTCTGGCTTCCAATCAGATACAGAGTTGACTTCAAAGTTTCACTTATTGTCTATAAGTCACTAAATGGTCTTGGCCCTAAATATCTTTCTGAAGTGTTCGGTGTATACAAGCTCGATAGATCTCTAAGATCTGCAAACCCAAACAAATCCACTCAAATTGTAACTGGCCTTAAAAAACTGCTCTGTTCTCGTCCGTCTTCATTTAATCTTTTAATCTTGCACTTTAATTAAATATTATCTATTTTATAATCTCTGTTTTTATACTGTTATCCTATTGTGCTTTTTTTATGCTTCTTTTATTTCTGTTAATCACATTGAATGACTTCTGTGTACGATAATGTGCTATACAAAAAAATTTGCCTTGCCTCCAGTCATCATGTGATAAGGCTCCACCTGCACGGAGGAGACACTTGCAGTTTTAAACTGTAGTGTCTGACTACGTATTGGTTTTATTTAATTAACGTGGGTACTCCCGCTGACATTCAAAAATGAACCAAATGGGTTTAAAGTCTATTAAAAGGGAACAAGTCACGTAATCGGTCCGTGCCTGAATACGGTGTAACACCGGTACACGGACTACCGCAGCCAACCGAGTACAGAACTAAAGTTGGGATGCGATTAGTGATTAGATGCGATTGGGATGAGTTTAGCATAAAGGTAATAAGCGGGGGAAAACAGGCAGCTCACCTCTCTCCAAAGTTTAAAAACACATCTACAAACACGTACAATGCTCTAATGAACTAAATGATCTATATTCTTGATGAATAACAGTTTATCCATCTGTATACTTTTGTGTGGGCTGTAGCTGTTTAACTCTGCTTCCAGAATGCTAAGCTAGGCTAATCGCCTCCCACTCCAGTTCAGACTTAACACACAGACATGTGGGCTGACATGAGACTTTTCATTTCACTCTCAAGACAAAAGAGTAAGTGCATTTCCAAAAAATCTGTTAGTATTTTTCAGACAAGAGCAACAAGAAACAGATCACTGACCTAATATAGCTGAAGTACAGTGAGAATTACAGTGAGGTACATTCAGTCTTACCAGTCAGCATGGTTGGCTGCACATCCATAAATTTCCTAGGAGGCTGTGTGTGGACTTCTGGTGCCTTAGTGGGTTTTACTATATGGACAAAAAAAAAATCAACATCTGAGAAGGAGTCTCGACATAACATGAAGCTAAAAACAATCGATTCTGAGCCAGGGTTGTGACAGCATCTATATTTAGAATAAAATCTCATTAAATCCCAGTGATCAGTCATAATCAAAGTAAGTTTAATTTTATTAGTATCAGTCTAGAAAAATGGTGTTGGTCTGTAAACAGATATCATCTACTAATGCAACCAGACAGAGTCAATCATAAACACAAACACAATAAAAAAAAAAATCACACAACGTTTTCCAATTGATTTTCACTACAACATCGGATGTCAACAGAATTGGTCACAGTCGAGCGACTCGCTCGTTATTTTCTCTGACAATTTCAACATCTAAATGACTTCTAAGTTGTGTCTAAGTTTGGCATAATTGAGTGTGCTTTGGTGACTTTAAACGATTTAAATGCTAAATCAAGGTGGAATGTGATTTCATGGTCAGCTAAAATTCATCTGAAAGTTAATTTTCTGAGGTAAAACTATTTTGATTATGTCACCACTCTGAAATGAGTTTTCATTTGTTGTGCAGCAACTGTGATGTGTTGTGGCTGGGCTGTCTATGAACCCAGAGGTATACAAATGACACTCTGCACTGCATACTGCTGTGAGATAAGGGTGGGAAAGTAATTATTTCTGTTTAGTCAAATTAAAGAACTTACAATGACAAGCTGAAAATGGGATTAACTATAATTACAAATGTTGCGTCAGGTTGCTTCACATCGACCCCTCTTTTAAAAGGTGCTGTATGTAATTTTTCTCTCCCACCAAACGTAGTTTTGTGCTAGAAGCAAGTGGTGCTACAGCCATCACTGTATTTACAAGACTGGAGGTTATAATATGCCCTTATCAGTGCTACTTCCTCATCTTCTAATGTTGAAACCAGGGCAGACTGGACGCTACAGTAACTCACTATTGCACCACAGTATTACGAGACGGGCCGAGGCTAGCTGGTTAGCATGCTAATTTCAGTAGAAGAAAAGATGTGATAGAAACAGAGGGAATGAGTTTTCCAACACTGGAGACAATAACGTTCGATGCTGAACTTGCAACTTTTCTTCTAGACTTTTCTTCTAGAACAGCTGAACACAAGAACCCTCTAGATTTTATATTTGAATTTGAATAGAACCTAACACCGGTCTTTAGAGAAAAAGTACAATACTTCAACCTGGGCCTACCTGGGTTCTGACATTTCGCCTGGCACCTCGCCATGCTCCTGAAGTTGTTGGCATTGCCAAAGCAGCCACCATAAAAGAAATGCTTGCACTGCTGAGTCTTGCTGTCAAAGAAGTAGCGTTTCACCAGTCCTCGACAAGGACCAGGAGCCTCTGGCAAATGACACGGGTTCTTGTCCTCTAGAAAAGAAGAGGGGGGAAAATATATAAGAAACCAAGAAAAGAATCAATTAATTATGAACTAATGAATAGTAAATGTGTGTTTCTTTACAGTGCATTACAGTCAGCAGTTTTTACTCCATATTCAACTTTGGTCTGAAATTTATGACTTTCATTCCTCAGTTATTTAACAAAAAAAAATTCAGCTTTCTTTCATGGTGGGTTTGTTTGACCAAGACAGAGAGACTGAGTCAAACAGAAGCACCAAACAGGCTTCTGCAGTCTACATTATTTAACATCATCTTCAGTTTTTTTTGCATTGAACTGTTACTTTTCTGTTTACTCTCATAGTTCTTATTCTCTCTTACTTTGTTCTTACTGTTGTTCTGACCACAGAGCTCCAATGACTGTGAAATCAACTTCCCTTAAAAAATTAAAATTAAAACAAAATACAAGAAAAACATGATGTACTTCCCTGCCTCAGTTGAAATTTCAGTTTTGCAATGAAGGCGTCTAAATTGTGCTTTTTAAAATATGGAATATATTGCAACAAAGCCAGTGGTAGTTTTTTGCTCACATACAGTATGTATGATGTAAGGCCTTGAGCAGTGAATGACACATTTGAAAGAGAACGCTGAGTACGATTCAGTCCAATGAAATGTGTTGAAAATAAAAACAAAGGCAGGGAAGACATACCTGCTCCAAGCCTGTACAGCATGAGGTGCAATAAAGGAACTGCAGGACATCACCCTTGCAATCACTGTCCATTCAATCACAGCTAGCTCACCTCCTGTCTCCCCAGAGATTACATGACATTTCCACTCCAGTCAGGTTCTCAGATTCAGGCCCCCACCCCCCCAGTCTTCCTCTGCAAACTGATAAGTCACCACTTGCACCAAGAATGTCCTTATGTTGCCTTGTCCCTAGTGAACCATATCTCCTCCCCTGCCATGTCTATGCTTTTCTTTCCTGTCATATCGTCTCTACCTGTTACATCAACTCCCACTCCCTCTGTTTCACTTCTCAGCAGTTATCATATATTTTATCACCCTTGGGTCTTGGAGCACTGGGATATGGCCCTGGTGGTTGTTGGCGACAGTTTGATGCTCATCTAAATCCTGCAACTTTCACTGTAAGATTCTGTTTGTCTAGCTTTAATCCAACCTTTGAGCTATGGGAAGTAAATACATTTTAAAAGTTATTTGTACTTCAGATCTCAGAATGCAATTTGTACATTGTATTTTCTTTAATCAGAGATTTGTTACTTTAAACAGCATCACCTTCTACAGTGCGGAGCACTCGACTGCAAAAGCAGCAGAGTTGTTGTGGAGGGTTTTGTGGAACCCTGCTGTTCATTTGAATAAGCTGTCACAAAACCCCAAAAAACTTACAAGCTAGCGACAGGCTCATGCTTGACTTGAGTCTGTAAGCGGACTGGTTCTGTTTTGGACAGACTTCTTTTGGCATTGTCAACCAACACAGGTGCAACCTGACAAGCTGTGATGAGCTTATCAACATTTTTCAACAGCAAAGTTGAGAGTGTGTGTCCAATTATTGCATGTGTACTGGGTTGAATGGTTCACACGCCAATGGATGATTTACATTGTGTATAAAACTCCAGATACTAAAGAGTTCTTTTTTCGTGATTACATAAATGGGACATATTCACATTTGAAATAACAACTGCGATGCATTTCTCTTTGTAAATGTTTAGTCCAAAAGTTGTTGAGGCAGTGAAATAAAAACCTCACTGAGCCGCCAGTGGATTAGTCAGTACAACGCATGCTGTGAACCAACGCTTTGATCAAACCCACAAAACTTTATTTTAAATTCTAATGGAGATCCAAAGTTTCCAAAAATAACAAATATGCAAGTCTGTAATTTTTGGGTGCTGTGTCTAAAATGATGCACAGTGCAAAAAGAAAAATTTCATTTCATGGACTGGTGCATGTGAAGTCTGAGGTTTTGAATTGTATTTCAATTTCAATAGAGGGCTGAAGCAAGATGATGCATACGATATTGTCAGGTTGTACTAATATTATTTTAGCAACCTTAAAGCTACTTATACATGGATAAATATGAATTTAGAGATTGCATAAAATATTTTAATTAATTTATCAATAATCTGTAAACATAATAGTTGAGAGGATTGTATTATTATTATTATTTTTACATTTGGTCATATAATTCTATATCTGTCCACTACAATATTATGTTATGTATTCATTCTTACATTGAGTCTGAGTCTTCAAGTGTAACATCACAGATGACATTCAATAGAAATAATACAAATATAGCCATTGTTAGCAATGTTAACCAGTATGTTCATTAATAATGATTAATAAAGGTCTGATATTCTGATATTCCAAACAAAATAAAATAAAGATTTAATAGTATAATAGTAGTATAATCCAAGTTTAGTATACATATTACTGATTTTGCGTGCTTTGTAGGTAAATCACAAACCACAGCTGGCTGTCTCATCTAATGATAAGAAGAAAGGTCATATCTTTCACACAGAATTTAATTATGGAATTATTGGCTAAAAGTTACATGTACGAGCTAAATGAACAGTTCCTTGTGAAACAGCTCCAGAGGGTTTTGGCTTTTGGTTTGTTAACGAAGTAAGTATACATAGCTGATTTAACAAAGCAAACAATTTAATGTTGAAGAAATATGTTGACGTAAAATGATTAATTGTCATTTTTATGAGGAATGAGAAACAATTGAGAAAAAATATACTAACTGGTGAGCTTCAGTGGTGCTGGTAGGTGGATTAGCCAGACTAGCTGTTTCCAAGTTTCCAGGATTTGTGCTAAGTTAAAGGTAGAGTAAGAGATTCTAGAGAAGACTATTGATATTTCCACGTAACAGCAAAAGAAATACACCTCCCATCAGCGCCCCCCACCAGGCATTGCCAAGGCAACAACACAATGGCAAAAAATCCAGAGTGTCTTATATGACGTGGAAGTTGATGCTGTTTGTCATAGTTGAAGCAAAAGAAAATCTTATAACATGTAAATATCTGCTGGTTATTCCTCAGTCTCGGCTGGTGTCTGAAGGTGACTGGGCCTTTGCTGTTAGAGCCCCCAAACTGTGGAACAGTCTATCTATCGAGATCAGACAGGCTACATCATTAGTGTCTTTTAAAAATCTTTAAAAGTTTGAAACATTGTTTTATCGGAAAGCTTGTGAACTTGTGTTTTTAGGTCTTTGTGACTACAAAACTCTTCACACTGTGTCTGGACAAATATCATGATACAGAGCAGACGGCAGGACAGCAAACATCAGGTATACTTGCAGCTGCAAAGCTAACATGCAAAAAAAGAAACAAAGCTTTCAACTCTCAGTGGTCTCTCCATCATAGTCAGACTGGCCATTGGACCGCCAAAACAGCCATAAAGCTGTTGAAATTCCTACCTGCCCTGTGAGTCTCTGTTGTAGCCTTTTCAGCCCTCTTTGTGTGCCTGTCAATCAGGGTGCTGACCAGTCCCAGCAAATAAGCCCTGGGCTAAATTTCTTTCCCAGCCAGTTGTGGAGATACACCACTGCCATGCCTTCGCCAGAGCACATTCCTTAACATTGCCGGTGGTCTATTGTCTGCAGTCCCAATCAGTCCCATTCAGAACCCCACTAGGTCTGGCAGTGACAGAAGGGTAGACTACTCCTTCTCCCTCCCCTAGTAATCCTTAAATTGGCACTATCCATTAGCATGTGCCAGATTTACCGTCTTTCGCTCCCCACTGCCCCATTTGCCTCATCACTCCTCTTCTCTTGGCTGAACTCGTGCTGCGTTACTCAGTCAGAGCCACTTTGTTTATTTCCCATTTACAGAGCCAGGGCTGTGTAGGAATACCAGATTTCTTTTCAGCACACACACAGAACAGACCGACAGTGGACCATGAGGAGATATTAACTGAATTTGACTAAAAGTGTATTAGATTAGAATCACTTACTCCACCTTTAAGTTCACAAGCAGCTGGCTGCAGTCTTACATTTACCAGACTTGTATGAGAGTCATAAAAGTCAAAGAAATGAATAAGCACACTTTTTCATAAGACATTCAGCCATCGTGGGTTTACAACAAGATGGTGGGTATTAGCTGACCAGACTGTGTGATTTGCTGGTTAACAAGCTGACAAAACAAAATCAGTCACACTGGCAGGAGGCCAAATTAAAAATCTGTAGAGACGTTTGACTTGTGTAAAAATAAACGCTGCTAAGTGTCTGCACCTACTGTGTCCCAGCAGCCGAGGACTTCTGAGATAAAAGGATGTCTTGCACCAGTTCCACACTCTCTGTTTGTTTTATCTCTTAAGTCCTTTTATAAGCACACTTCACTGAGGGCTGGCCATGATTAAAATGCTATCATTGTAACATCTAAATACATTTTACGGGGTGACTTTGGCTTAAAAGCGTGGGGAAGGAGACGTGTCAAAGGGTAGTCTAGCACCCTCTCTTGAGCAATGCAGTGATGAATTATTCAGAAACAAAATAAATTCTCTATTAAAGCTGTGAAGGTGGAATAGGTGATTTGTGTTTTGAGGAGAATTATCGGTCAGACTCTTTTTTTTTTTTTTTTTCAAGTGCTGGGTGTGAATCAAACAGTCCACCATTCCAGAGGGGTTTTGGCTGCTCTCCAAAGAGAACCTCAGTATTTCAGCAAAACAGACTTCAACCTTTCAGATGGCTGCAGAGGATTTTTAGAGGTAGTCTGGTTTGTGAATGAAAAAAAATTATTTTCATGTTGGTTTTCATATTTCCTCCCTTTTCAGTGTCATACCCAGAAAGATGAGAACGATGAGATTTTAGGACAGTGCACAATGAATCTATTGAATACAAACAATGTTTAGACTACACTTTGTATCACCCCATGCCTCCCTTATCTCTGCACAGCTGCTTTCCTCACTGCTTAGTTCTTCCTTCAATTTTCTCCAATATATTTCAACATATTTTGAAAAGTCTTTGTTACTCTGCCTTTAGATCTGCTGACACGGTCTTGGTGAGGCCGTCTTTGGACAATAAAAAGAAAAGACAACTGAACTCTACTGGAGTAGAAATTTAAACAAAATAAATTAACTCAGGCACAAAAACAACAGTGGCCACTGGATGGAGACAGATGTAATCCAATCCTACAGAAAGACTCTGACCTCAGCAGCAATGTCAGCCAATCCATGTTCCAAACAATTACTATTGCGATGTTACTGTTTGCGTATTGTAAAGTGCTACATAAATCTAGTTTGTGGGAAGCACCAATGTCACAGGGAGTTAAAGGTCTATGTTTGAAGGCTGAGCTCTTAGGAGGGGAATGTGTGTGTTACCTCAGCAGAGAAATTAGATGTCAGAAATCATCTGCATGAATGGCAAAGGCTGAATTATTTTTGAGATTATACTCATCTGTAATACGGCTGCGACTAACAATCATTCTATAAATTAGTCCGTCAACAATATGGCCAATAATATATCATGCTAGGTTAAATGAAGATGACAATTTCCTGAAGGTTTCTTTGTCCAGTTAATAACCCAAAACCATCACATTATGCAAAGAAACATATATATATATATATATTATATAATATTTTTACATTACAGATTTTCTTGACACGTTTCTACTACATCCAGCAACATCATATTGTTTCTGCCGTTAGTTTGTCTACCAATTTTCTTTTGCTTACTTTTTTTTAACCATTGTCTGTGCTCACTGACTGAGCATAAGCCCTGAGCCAAGGACAAAAAAAGTTCATCTGTCACAGAGAAACACTGCGTTTGTGTCTCTGACCTCTTCAAGCAGAGCTATAAAAGGGAACCCAGACCAAAGGAAGAGTTTAGGGCATAAAAGCTATGACTCATTGTGGTTTCAGTAAAACATTGGGGCTAGAAAGTGAAAGCCTTTGCTAAGCTGCAGAGACAAAAAAAAAAAAAGTATCTCAGACAGTAAGCCAGAATGTTCCTACTATTGGTTTGTGACCTTTACAAGAACAGTCTTGTTAAGCTGTCCACGGCTGCTGTTCACTTGTAAGAAACGTGAGAAGACACAGCTAACTGATCATCGGGGTAATTTAAATAAGACCGTATCATTTAGCATTTTTCGTCGCGGTTACTGTTTGTGAGAATTAAAATGTCTGCTGCACAGGATGGATAAAATGACATGCAGTGCACCAAAACACATTAACCCGTGAGCACTGCTTTCTGTAAGATAGAAGTGTGGTGACATTTTCAAATGTCTGGAGCTGTTAAATACAATCCCTCCTGGAAAAGTCCAACCTCAACCACTTGCTGGTGTTGCAACACTGAAGCATAGAGTTAAGGTTAAGATTTCATGAGTGTATCCCTTCAAACAAACATTTAACATTATAGTGTACAAGGTTAGAGACAGTCAAACATGGCTATGCTACAGCGCACTAAAAACTATTCATGGGTGGTGTTGATCAGTGAAAATTAGACGGCTGTTAATTTAGTTTCACTTTAAATTAATTTACAAATGCATTAGACTTAATAAGCCAGATAGGATCAATATCACATTAATTCAGCTGTAGGCTACCTAATTTTATTAGGAATTAATGGCTTCATTTGTTTGCAGTGATCACACTCATGCCTGTTGTTTGTAAAATATAGCTGTGTGCCTATTCCATACTGCATACTGATGATATGAACTACAAACTAATCTTTGTACTATCCTGTTTCTGCAGCACAGTCTTCCCCTTTCTTTTTTTCCATAAGCACTGCAGCTTTAAGGTTGGAAAAAATCATCTTATTCCACACTATTTGACTGTGTCATCACATATATTGCAGCTGTAACTTAAAGGTCTATGACATTTACCCTGAATAACATATTCCCAGGACTTTGTAGTTTTATGGCTGCACCATTAATTCAAATGTAAAATATTCTACATGTGCCGTGCAAAATTTCCTCACATTTCAGCCGGACATATTTGGAATCTTTGGAAACTTTTACAGCATGACTGTGTAGTGACCCATCAGTTGGGTAAGTGAGTACTTTATACTTTACACTAACAAGCAACGATACAATATGCAGTTTTAGAAATGCACTAAACTTTACAAAAAGAGAAAAAGATTTAAAACTTTTCTTTTTTAACTTCCTAAATCTTCCTGTTCCCACCTGCAATTATTCTTTATTATTTTTTTGCAGTTATGAGCATCTCCTCCATTTCCTTTGAATATGACATTCAGCAACAATAGTGTCCATCAAGAATGCACTCAATAATCAACGCATGAATGCATGAATTCATACTGATTGTTTATCCTACAGTTAAAGTGTAAGTACACACACCAATTATGCAAGAACTGTCTCTCCCAGTATATTAAATATATATATATATATATATTAAAAATGCAACAAAGGAACAGGGCAAACTACTATATGAGACACACAGTGTCTGGGAGTATGGGGACACTGCTTACCTACAGTGGTTGTAAACCGAGATACCCAGCCAGGAGCAGCTATTCTTTGGCTCTCTGTGTCTCTGCTGGAAAGACAGAGCGTCTGGTGGAGTCACTAGAAGCGCATATTTGGCCCTTTGGGAGTCTTTCTGTTTGGATACCTGTGTTGTGGCTGGGTTAGCATCTTTCCTAAGATCCTCTCCCAGTGTGCTTGAGTCTGTGCCAGTTTATCACGGTTAAGTTAACATGCTGTTCTCAGACCCGAAATATCTCATTCTGAATATGGCACAGTCATCTACAGCCCCATGTGCTGTGTTTACTTTCACAGAAGAGAAATATCTCTGCAGGTGCCTGTAACAGCAGCTATGTTATCACTTATGGAAATGTTGAATTCAACCCACTTTCAGAGATGTTTTGATATTAACAACCCTGAAAACTGTTATATGTATATGTATATTTTTAGAAAACAGCTGGTCAGCTTTGGTGTGATAACTGCTAACACAGTTGGTAACAACAAACATAATACACCTCAAAGTTCCCCCATAATATTTCCAGTGTGAACTACATTGTATAAAGCTGCTTTGAGTGAGTACTTAGTATGCAATTGGGGGGGGACATTTTATTCCTTTCCATTGTAGTTTTGACTTTGGCTATTAAACCAAAGTCACCACCCAGCACAGGAAAAATAGATCCGCTCATGGAAGTGTGATTCAATTTAGATAAAAGCAACCACTAGGTGTCATGCTATACAGCAACATGCATTTTTTTGTTCAACCAAACCAAACCAATAAAAATAGTTGTTAAAGTGTCCTTTAAATGCCATGCCAAGTTTTATTGCTGTGCTTAATGCAATGTAATTTTCTTTACGATCAAAAAGCAGCAAGTTTCTTACATGAGTGAGACTTTGCAGACAGACCAACTTTAACCGCTGACACCATGCTAACTTGTCAACTTCACATTTCTGTCCAAGCAGGTTTATTAAATGTCAGCTTTGGATCAGCTGGAGCTGAAGATGCAGCAGCTCCAGATTTGTCTTTACAGTGCAGATTTTTTTGCGTGATGACAGAGGAATGTACATTAAATGTGTGTATAAGGCGATGCCTGCAGGATGTTAACTCATTCATGATCCTCTTGTCTGATTGTTTAATGCATCCTGTGACATGCAATAAGAAGGTGAAGGTTACTGCCAGTGGGCAAAACTTTGTCACACCACAGAATGTTTTATTGCCATGCATGCGAGGGCATATTTCATGTTAAGCACACAAGCTTGAGTTTTAGAAATGTGATTCTAATCTAATACACATGCAAACATCTCCTCATGGTCCGCTAGCTTCCTGTTCATGTGCAGATACTAAATGCATTTTCACAAAGAGGAGATGGCTGAGGTATAGCCAAAGCAGAGAAGGTCAGAAGAACAAAAACTGAAAAAGAGGTGGTACAATCAGGCAAGGGCAAAGAGCCCCGTTCCAATGGTGGATACTGCACGGTCAGACTGCCGAAGAAATTCAGTCCAGGGAAACTGTCTCATCCTCTCTGCATGTGAGCTTTGCAGCAGGAACTGTAGCCACTGTGTGCTAAAACAAAATAAAATCACCAATTTGCTATTACAGTGGATTTATTTGGTGAGGTGTAGAATTTGAAACGCTAACATTAACTAACTTGTTTGCTTAGCAGCAAACCTGTCCTCTCTTCTGTCAATGTAGTTTTGTAAAAACAATTTAAACTCTCGCTACTTTTTACTACATTGTGTTTTGGATGTTTGCTTACATGTCATTTGTTTGATGACATTTTATATTACAAGGTTTGTTGAGAAAGAGTATCCACCTTCCACATCATATAAGACACTGTGGATTCCGCCATTGTGTCGTTGCCTTGGCAATGCAGGCCCATTAATTTGAGAGGCAGAGCTTCTGGCGGCGCACTGCAGGGAGGGGTGTATTTATTTTACTGTCTTGCTCCAGTATCACTTACATCGCCTTTAAAGGTGTGTTGTTTGCCACAGACAGCATTATATACATACGTAACGTGTTCCATTACCATTCTCAAGTTTCTTTTTGTGGGCATGCAGTGTTTTTCACACAAGTATCTCAGCAATCTTCCACTCACCTGAAGAGCTTTTGAACTAAGACAGTTGGTTTTACTGTGGATAAACTGAACTCCCAGGTGTGAAAGATCTAATTGTTTAAACTTTGATTGCTTTTCAAGAGCAGCAGTTTTATGATACATAACTGAGATCCCACTTAACACGATGACGCATTTTATTCCTGCACTGTCAAGACCGCACTCAGGTTTCACCAAGCAAAGATCAATGAATCCTTCTCTTAGTCATTGTCAAGCACACACAGTTTACAGTGACATTTATCCTTCTGCTTTGTCATCTCCTCAGCTGCTCTGCCACTGAAATAAAACATCAAATTCAATGCTGCGTGTCACATGCAGTGTAATTTCGCATTGTTGTGTGTATATCCTTTTACCACAGTCATGCCACACCACAAACAGAGAAAGGTTTCCACATAACATGTTTGAACTTGTGGCATTCAGCTCTGTTCTACACGAAGGAGAAGGGATTATAATGATGATGATCGCTGAGTAAATCTTTCCATTTAACAACAACGTGGAATGAAAATGTCGTGTCTTCATATCTCTGCCCCTCTTATAATCTACTCATCTCTGACAGTCGTCTTTGATTAGAGTAACTGACATCAGCGTTTTGTAATATAACAAATTGAAAAACATACATATCACCAACGTAACTAATTTACAGAAGCATATTTCAGTTGTAATCCAAACTATGTGTGGCGGGGATGTTAACTACAGTGTTTTAGGGTGCTGTGAGAGAAAATAAACAGAATCCCTGCAAATGTCTACATGTTTTCATCTGCATTTGGAACTCATCACTTACCTGGGAACACTGCCACACAGAAGCTATTCTCCCCGCCCATTCAGAATCCAGTGGGGAAAACTATTTTTAGCTACGTATTTCATTTCACTCTAATTGCACCAATCAGGATCTTTTACAGCAAGTCTTAGTTGAATGCTCACACTTTCCTGCATTATTCAAGCAGCACAAACAGATTCATAGACACAGATTAATACTGACAAACACACAGTACACATGCACAAAAACACTACTGATGTAAACACAGGCAACCATCCATGCATTATGTTAATTATGTATACTTCACTTTTTGATACACCCTCCTCCCTCCTTAGTGCTATGTTTGCATACTTGGCTGATGAATTATTTCCAAATGATAACTAATCTAACTGCATAATAAAACCTTTTATTGGCTGTACTGAAGCGATTGCCACCTGTTTGCTGACGGTGACCACATTCTGATATGGGCGGACTCCTCTCACCTTGCGTTTAAAACTTCTTATCTGCATAATTGGAATTTCATTGCCACACTTGGAAGCATGATATGCTGTGCAGGGTCACACAGGGATCCATACTAGGACCTCTACTTTTCAACTTCTAGGCTTCACCTTGACTACATTATTAGCAAAAATTAGCTTTAAGTTATGCAGATGTTACACAGCTTCTTATCTCACTGTTCCACAATGATTTGTAATCAACAGTTTGGATGAAATGAACGACTGGATGGTTGTAAATGTCCAACAGCTGAATAAGGAGAAAACTGAGCTTCTGGGTGTGGGTGCTAAAGCTCGTAGGCAGCTGGTCTGTGATTACTTGCAGTCATGGTCATTAAAAACAAGCAAATAAATGGCATACTAAAGCCTACTTATGATTGGTGAACTTAGTTTCTGGACTCATATCACAATAGCATCACTTAAGTCACCTTTTATCAGTTAAGAAATGTCTAAGTTCTAACTGGGAAGAGAAAAACATCAGACCACATTATTCTGGTCTTCAAACAGCTCTTTAGCATGTATACATGCCTGTATGTATACATGGAGGTACTTTTCTTATATTTGTGTACATGTGTGTGTATGCTCATATTTTAGCATTTAAAGCACTCTGACTGCTTTTCTATGAAATGGTGATGTACAAATAAAGGTTGAAATAAACTGAGATTAATATTTTTGCTGCACTTGAATTCCAAGCCTGACTTGCATAGCAACAGTGACCAAGAAGGGCTTAGCAAACTGTAACTGTGTCCCAATTCAGGGGCCGCATCCTTCAGACCATGAAGGCCGAAGTCCGAAAACGGTCTTGCCTCTCGCCGCTCCTGTCGTCTAGCAACCTTGAAAACATGCAACTTTCTTTTTACTAAAACTTGGGGTTTTAAGGCCCTTGTTTTTTATTTGTTTTTTTTTAATACTCGTATCATTTGCTGTTCAACTGAGCTGAAACCCATACTTACATTTAAAATTGTAATCTTCAGGGTCTCTGACGGTGCTGCTTATTGCCATATAAACTTAATATCATTTTATACAACTTGAAGGAGCCTTCAAAATGGGATGCAATCAGTCTTCAAATGCAGCCTCTGAAGGATGCAGCCCCTGAATTGGGACTGCAATGAGTGATCATATTGTCACAACATGGCTGTAGATGGACACACAGTGGTAGTGTTTGCCTCTCTATAGGACATTTTCTATATTTAACCACAAGGTCACCATACTTCTCAAGCTGGCCATGTGACCATCTTGTGGTTGCTGTGTTTTGATAAAGTATTCCATTTAAAATGATGGATAATACAAAGTGAGTTTAAGAACATTTAAAATCAATTTTCAGTCTAATGGCCCACCCTCTGACATGAGAATTGAGAAATCTTATTGTTCAGTTATTAAATATATCATTTCAACTTATCATCAATTTAGTATGTGTAACGCATAAATTATACAGTACTGACTGCCTGCCTCTCTTAAAAGTGGCCTTTTTTTTGTTTACCAGATGCCTTGAGGAAAGCTGTTGAGAATTAATGTTCTGGCAATGTTCCATTCCAGCCGCATACCAACAAAATGACTTTGTAATAGGATTTTATGCCCAAGGTGGCAATAAAGTCTAATGAGGAACAGTCCTTAAAAACAAAACTGATCCTTTGCCAACAACATCATAACAATGCAAAGCTATAATAAATCTTTGTTTTATGTAATGTGAGAATAAACAATTCTTTTGTATCCCTTTGTATCAGTGATGTTGGTGTCTTGCGTTCACTGTTGCTGCAACTTTAAGATAGTTATATTTGTGAATCTGTAAAAACATCTGTCAGACTCACCTGAGACAACGCACATTTCCTCACATGATTCCAAGGTCTCGAAGTTGTTGTCGTTTCCCCCACAGCCTCCATACTCAAACAGCTCACAGAGCCCCGTGTCGACATTGAAGAAGAATCTGTCCTTAATGGCCTTGCAAGGCCCTGGCTCGTCCTTTAGGGCGCACAACTCATTGAAGATGAAGAGCTCGGGCTGTGCTCCATCTGCTGAGGTGGGATGGAAAGACAACTTTTAGTACTCTGCTTCCCGTGGCGCTCTATGCTGAGAAATTTTCTTTTTTACTGGTCGGGGGAAGAAATTAGGTCATAGCATCAAACTCTAACCTCAGGCTTTAAGATAAGGTAAAGTTGCATGCCAGTATAATTTCCCAAATACTTCAGTATAAGTGGTTTGACAGCTTACTGTCTTTACGCTGGGTTGCAGCGGAAGGGTGTGTGGAGGATGGTTAACCACAGAGAATGATGAGCTGTGTGACATGACCGATGAATAATTAAAAATATGCAAACGTCATAAAAGTCAGAAATGCCACTCACATACTATTTTTTTTTATATTTAATAAAATACACCTTCTGGTTTTGGCATAGGCCTACAGGTGTGCACTTGCACTGAGAGTAAGAAAAACCAGGGACCACCCAAATCCCCCCAGTACATAAAAGCAAATGCAGGCAGGTGGCAGCTGGCAGGAGAAAAAGCGAGCGAAAGCTGTGGAATTTCACAGCAGCACACAGCAGTAGTTTCCACTGCAACACATCAAGCAGACAGAGAGAATAATCTACCCTTTTGTAGGCGAGCATGTTTGATAACTAAGAGTATGGCATATATAGTGTTGGACAGAGACTGAGGTCACATTATTCATAACTGTCAAGATCAGATACTGTTGTGAACAGTTAACTCTGCACAGACATACTTCCTTGCATTCATTATCATTCATGAAGGCTGGGTCTGTCAGAGCCAGGAAAGAGGTGACATGAAACCCTCTGAGCTCGACTAACCGCTGTTGTCAATGTTAATTCACTATCTCAGTGTGCTGCTGGGAAATGGCTGTCTCTGCCCCTCATCCCTGCTGTTTTTAGGTCAGGTCTCTGTTATGTCTGGCTGTAGCGATGCAGTTACTTCAAAAACCCACTGAGAAGAGAGGGATGTCTGTCCAAAGCGATTTGCAGATGACCAAAGCTTAAGTGACAGTGTTTTTTAAAAAGCCTCTCTGCATCGCACATTTTAATATTTAATAACCTGAATGCTGTTACATCATTTCCCATTTGAAGCTCTACTTTTTCTCATTCATTTGTCATCTATGGATTTCATTTTCTTGTTATGTGAGCAGTTAGTATCTAGCGTTGTGTGTGTCATGTTTTGACACAGTTAAGACCAAGACCAAAAAGCAAAATCCTCCAGTGAACTGTGATCATGTAACTTAGCCCGTATGCTAGTGTACTACACAACAAGTTTAAGCTAAGAGCTGAACTCTTGAACATAGTTTGACAGAAAGGCTAAAGCATGATGTGGCTTGTGTGCGAACGTAGGGATACAAATGTTCCACATATTGACTCTGGAGGGCTAACATGTCAGCCAATAACTATTAACTCAGATTTAATCAAAATACTGCATATTACTGCTGTATAATTCACAATGTTACACATATTACTGCTGTATAACTGACTCATCAGCCAACATATCCACCAATACCTATATACAGTCTCTGCATGAAGCTATTATGGCCTTGTCAATTTATCCGTCTAGCACTTTGTGTCTAGTGTCTATCATTCAGCTTATACTCTAGGTAGTTTAATCATCATCCAATTCTTTTTTTTTCCCCTGGCCAGCATGGAAAACAAACATTAAATTCCTTTTCCTGTTAGGTACAAAGTTCCATCAAAACATAGCATCTAATGGGAACCACCCTGCCCTGTCCTATCAGCACAGCAGTCAACAAACAGTCCCTCTGCCAGACAAGGTAATGAGGGCAGCAGCTCACCACTTCACCTCACCCTCCTGCTTCACCCATCCAATTCTAATTTATAACCAGGGATTGGGGGACACAAATCAAATACTCCCAATCTCCTTCCCTCCATCCGACCTGTGGTATTGCTATTGTTGTGGGAGGTGGCCTGAGGGCAGCAGGGGCTTCTCTGCAGAGGCTTGTGGTGTTTTTTATTTACATTCTTCTTGTTGTGGCTGATAAGCAGTAAGAGACTGGGTCATCTAGCGGGGGGGAGGGGGAGGGGGGGGTTATGTGGGTCTCTGGCTATGTAAAAACACCTCACTGCCAGTGGTGTATCAGAGAAACCTGGGCCTTGTGCTCATGTAGCCTCGGTGGGCCCACTTCCACCTTTAATTACATTCATTGTCACACCTGTACAAATACTTGAATCAACACAGTCAACACATGCATATATTATATAGTGGTTATTAGAGCAACCAGTTCCAATGCCAGAATATTTCACCCCTGACTCAACACAATGTAATTACCGTGTAGAGCTTTCACTATGAGAACAATATAGAACATTATTTCATTGTAACCTGAGTATTAGCTCATGGTGGAAAGCCATTTTACTCTGGCCCCAGTACAAATTTCATAATAAAAGGCTATTGATGAGGACTTCAATGGAATGTCTGATTTGCAGCATTAAGGTGAATTGAATTCATTTCCAATGAGTGCTAGCCCTTTCTGTTGCAACACAGAAGCAGCATGATAAAAACTTTTCATATACTTATATATCCAATATATGAAAACAGTATACATGCTGCTACTGATACCTTGACTTCGATACTAATTCTTAATGATACTTTTCTTTTTAATACCAATTTTATTAAATTACACCAAGTGCCAAACCCCCTTGTGCTGTTAATTGACAGAACATGAGAAAGTCTCAGCTAGACAGAGGAACTGCCAAGATGGCGACGGTGAAGCAGCCCACTGAGCTTCAAAACTGCTCTTAAGAAACCTGTGGGGGTGTCACAGAGGCTATGTCCATCTTTACAGAGAGTCTATGATTTTAACAAAAAGAAAATTACATGACAAATTACAGTAAAGATTTTTGCTTAACTGTAGTTTTATTTTTAAGCTCTGTCTTTTTACACACTCAAACATGTTTGTGTAAATAAACAGCCAATCACCAGCCTTATTAGTTCTTGGTCTACACATGCCTAAAGCTTATTGTCTCACTGACGATGATGAGATTTACTCATTTACTTCTTAGGTTTCGCAATTTGGTATCGTATCGGTCGGTCCATAGCTGCTGTTGGCTACTTATTAAGCAAACAGTAGTTTTTTCGTTATAATGCTAATTACTTTAAAAAAAAAAACTGCAAAAAAAGCCAAACTTCTCATTCCAGGTTTTCTGACAGCCCTCCCCCTGTTGTGGCCCTGGGTGCTTAGTTCCACTATTCCCCTCACTGCGACACGCCTGCTCATTATTGAGCCTCACTGAACAAACCAGAAAAATAATGACAAGTTGAGATTGTTTGCTCTGTTTTTGTCACTGGATGCTTCAAGCTACCATGGCTGCAAAAGAATCACTCCTTCTGGAGAAGAAAGTAGAGACGTGGTGCAGACTGGTCTTTGAAAAGCAGTCTCCTCCAAATAACAATGTTCAATAATACGGAATTTGGCCGCCCAAGGAGAGGGAGGAAAACTGGCTGTTCCTATTGATTTCTGCTCCTCTTGTCTGAGATTGACCAAAGTACAATAAGCAGTGTGTTCCTCAATCACTCATGTCCAATATCCAGACAGAGCCATTGGCCGGCAGTCCAAGAGGAACAGAGCAGAAGACAATGTTAAGAGGCAAATTAAAACATTTTCTCTGCAAGGAAACCAGAAATACTCCTTGGAGAACTAGAGACATGCAAACATGCACTCACAGCCAAATGCATTCACACATTTAAATAACGCCATCCCACATCTCATAAACTCGGGTGCATATGGGTAATTGTGAGCACCCATAGAGAAATCAATCATGTGAATAGTACCATTGTCCAGTGAATGGGAGTGAACAGGAGAAGTCACAGCAAAGTTTTAACTTCAAACATGTCCATTCCTATATTTAACTTTCTTGATGTCTCCCACAGTCCCTGAAGGTTTTGACCAAACAGTCGAGTCACACAGCAACATATAATGCATCACTTTGAATCACAGTAGTAGAAGTAGAAGGTGTGAAGACTTGCAGTGATCAGTTACCAACACCACCACTCAGCTGACGTCTGTGGTGGGTGATGGTAGCTGTGTTAGAGTGTCTGGATCAAATGCAAATGTGCATGTTATGTTTTTGTTTGTTTTTTCATAAATTATTTTATATGGCGGTTATTTGTTGTTATATGGTAATGAGCAGCTAGTTGAGATAACTATAGGCCTTCATCTGGGACAAGCTTATATACACACAGGACTTTACTGCTAATTTCTTTTGTTAATGCAAAGTCAAAACTTCCTCCATCTTTACCTATAGTCTTGATACATTCAGTCTAATGTCCGTTTCCACATTGCTAATTCCATTTGTACAGCAAGAGTCTATCAATTCATTTTCACATTAAAAGGCTTGTAGCCTTGCCTTTGTAGACAATGTGAAAAACCATCAGTGTGTTGAGTGTTGGTATGGTGGCTTAACATCAATCGGTAGTCTATGACTAGAGTTAATTAGAGTGGGAAATATCTGCTAAGTTTCTTTTAACAATGGTGGAATTAGTGCTGAGGAAATGTACATTATACTAAATTGACCATGTCAGCTTTTGTAGTAGAATATTTCAATGCTTTTTTTATGCGGTCTTTATTAGCAACTTTCTTTCTTTTATTTCTCCCTCCTGCCCATAAAAAAAATGGCATTATGTGATCAGAATTGCTGCTACAGTGATCAGACATTAAAACAACAGGAATGAACATCTGCCATTATTTAATTTTATTGCTTTTGTTTATCCCTAAGACTCTTGCAGGCTCACATTCTCCTCACCTATGGGAATTAGTAGGTATTTTTTAAAAACAAATAATTATGCATCATGAGTTTGCAGTTTGCACTACAAATTAATAATTGAAGAGAGGGGGATTTACACACCCTTTGCAGCGGCTCTTAATGCAAACAACCTTTACGAGAAATCCACAAATCCACCCAAAGCTCCAGATCAGTCATCAGGAATCCTCCACATTGTTAAACAGAAACTAAGTAAATAAAGTCCTTCTCACAAACAATGCATTACAAAACGCTTGGAAGCCTGCCAACAATTGAGCCTGCTCCTTCAAATATCAAATATGGATCATGTTGAATAGGGAAACAGATTTTAGACATGCAGCTATTCCGCTAACAGGCTCAGTTTGACCAAGATTTTCACATACACACACACACAAACACACACATACACACACACTTGGAAAAAGACCTGAGTTGCTCAACATGTGAACTATGCCAAGCACCTCTGTAATTCCCAATATGGGCAGGTTGAGTTGCTTTGAGGCCCAGTCCCAGCTTGTTTAGTGTACCAGAGGATTATCCTGATCTTCAATTCTAGTTCCTCCTGCAAAAGAGGACTCAAGCACCAATTGTGCAGCAGCAACAGAGCAGCAAACATCAAAAGGGAGCCCTTTATTGATGAGTTAGTAAAAGGCAAAACACCACAGAGCTCACACTGTCGTCAGGATGACAGTAAAGTATGACTTACTGGAAAATAGAAAGAGAAAGTGAAACAGACGGGGTCAGAAACAGAGAGAAACAGAGCGTTGTCGCAGCCTTGAGAGCTGCCATCTGCAGCTTTAACTATACACAAGAAAACAGTTTCTATGCTTTCTTAAGAAACAGTAGAAAAAGTAAAGCGCATATATAAAACCATTTGCTGCCAAGTTCAATAAGTCTAAATAATAACCACTTTCAGAGTCGTATAAATAGAAACAGTAGAACGATAAGACATGAATGACGAGTTCTGATGAGCACTCATCATTAAAGTGCAAAACAACACTTTTATGATCTAAGTCAGTAATTCACAGATGCTACCCTGCAGAGCTGAAGTATTTATTGTGTCTGATTATGTACTAATGCAAAGCAGCATAATTACAGCAATTATAATAATGGTGGAGCAGAAGTCATGGTGTTTGAATGGCTTAGAGGGGGTGTTCATTTTCTTTCATGACAATTAAAGATGAAATACAGTCTAATTCCTAAACCAAAAGACAGAATGCAGCAACGAGATAAATTCCAGTCCAGAGTTATGGCAATATATCAAATATCGCTGCAGGAACTTGCAACGGCGAGGAAAGGAGCATCACCTTACTGCAGGAGAGGAAAGAACGAGCAGCAGCCCCCTCCTCTGTACCAGGCCCCTCTTCATCTGTACCAACTGCAGTACAGACTGCCTCTACAGAGAGGGGGCTGCACGGCTGCAACAAAAACTCAATCCATGGTCTCACGAACTGATGATGTCACCAGATCCGATACTTTGGTACCAAGCCGATGCCACTATTCTGAAAATTCTGCTGGTGCTTGTTTGTCTACAGTCCCACAGGTACCGAAGGTATCGTAGACCCCGGAGGTACAGGAGATGTGATTCCTCCAGGACTGACACACTCGAAGAGAAGAAGAAGGCGGCGGCACAGTAAACATGTGACATGGCAGCAGCAGATACGGGCGCAGCAACAGGTCTGCTACGACGTGTGGAGGAAAAACAGATAATCAAGCCAAGACCGGTGCCACAGGAAGAAACTCCTCAGACTTATCTAAGGAGCTCAAAGACAGGCATCCAGATCTATACACAGTTCAGGGTGAGTGAGTTTCAGTCGTCAACTTTATATTAACATATCATCAACATGTTCACATCCTGAAATGTTTCCGTTATTGTTTGTGAGATGCGGCAGCTGACATCTGTTGTAGCCACGCTCCGCACACTCAGCGTTCATGGAGGCTAACGTTAACTTGTTTAGGCTAACATAGCGACAGCTCATAACGTCACAACAGTAGCAGGCTACCATCAATACTGCTCAGTCTGTCAAAATAAAACACTGAATGAATGTTTTCATACTAGTCTGTCCCCTTGTTAGTCAATTGACACTACTGCTCGCACACCGACTGAGGTGTGTGTGTGTGTGTGTGTGTGTGTGTGTGTTGTGTGTGTGTGTGTGTTTGTTTGCTGTGGTATTGAATTTGGTATCGGGAATCACTGGTATTATGTCAGGGCTAGTCGGGTATGACGTCACTGAAATCGTAAAAGTGAACACTGCTTTTAAAGATAAGCTCAGGTGAGCTCACTTATCACTGGGTGCAATGCATATATATCAATAGTCAAGTTGTCATAATCACTGCAGCTGGAACATTCACGTCTTTGGTGACTCACTTCACTAAATGGTTAACGAGGCAAAGAGTACAAATTCCATTAATAAGAGTAATGCGGGATTGCAACACTTGGTCAGCGGGATACGCGTGTGCTCCGGTGAAGAAAGCAACAGGGCGCATCAGCAGTGGGTGAGCAGATAGACCTACAGTGTACCGTAAGAAAGGCTGTCAGTGCTTATCAGAGCCGAGCCCTGAGGCCAGCAGACAAAAGGCTGAGGGTGAGGCACAGCCTGTCCCTAAGTTTACAGCTAAACTCAGAGCAAATAAGGCCACCCTTACTGCAGTATGTGTGTGTGTCTATAAAACATGTATTTTATTTGTCTTTTTAAAGGTTTCAAGGTTCTCATAGAAGAAGCTCCAAATAAATTAGGTTTAAGAAGACAATTTCTTTTATTACTATTATTATTTTCCAGAAACACATTTGAAAAAGTGGTGTCGTACTCAATTCAAAGACTAGACGTATATTTCTCTTTTAATGCAGCGGGTACAAAGCTCTTGTGCTTTAAATGAGCCTGTTATTCTAAAAGACTGCTGCATCATGGGTTCATTTACAGCCTTAATGTTGCTTGGCTGACTAGTTTTAATCTGTTCATCTACTGCTATGACCAGTCTGTACCAAAAGTGACCGGTAAGTTTCTGCTGGTTGATGCTACAGTGGAGTAACTTCCTAACAAACTGAAAACATCTCCCAATTTATTTAGTGTACACAGTCATCTGTCAAGCAGCCAAGTAATACGGTGTTACAGGGTGTCATGTTAGACGCTGGACAGAGAAGAGAAACTGCCAGAGAAGGTCTCTCCCTCCTTCTAGAGCCTGGCAGGGTGGTGTGTTGAGTATGTGACGGAAACAAACTGAATGAAACCAGTAATGTCTGTTCATAGCCACATCACTTTTTTAATTATTTTTTATCAGTTTAACAATGGTTTGTATTAGTGGTCTTTATTATTATTACTATTACAAAATTATAATACTATTTTGCATTGTGCTCTTATTAAAGATATTAATAATATAGAATAATGTCTCAACATGATAACAGCTACACAGTTAACTAACTTTGGTATCAGCCTGACGACACCCAGTGTTAGTGTTAGCTCTGCAGTGCAGGCACTTGGCTAATGTTAACTTCAGAGACAGACAGGACAAACTGTCTCAGTCAGATCTTTTAAGGTTATTAGCTTCAAACAGTGACACCATGTGCTTCCAAGTTTAACTGGGAGATTGAAACAACTTACACTCGACAACTGCCGAGCCATCTGTGTGAAACTGACGTGAGGCGATAAGCTGTAGTGTAAAAAAAAGACTTGACACTGTTGATCTTTAAGAGCAGACTCAGCTCATTTTTTAAATCACAATTATACATGGGATATTATTTCATCAAAAAGCCTCTCTTTGGCTAAGCAAAGTTAAAAAAGTTAGCTAACAGCTACAACTAATAAATTATAGTTCAGTAAATTTACTCCGATAGTTGTCATTAAAACCAATTAAGAAGTCAACAGTCATCTATAATAAAAACTATATATATATAAACTTTCATTTCTTAGAGCTTGGTAAGATACTCTGTTAGTTATGGTAATAAGTTTTAAAATTGGAAATTGCAATTTTGTCTTAAATGTGAATTTAAGTGGTTTCTGTTTGTTTTACTTGGATTTTTATGTGGTAATACATTTACATAATATCAAATCTGGTGTCTCAACATTTTTTGTAAGTTGATGTATTCCTATTTGTGTTATCGCTTGTGTAGTTATTGAGTTTAATTTTAGTTATTGATTTATTTACTGAATGTTGATATATCTGTCTTAAACGTCACATTAATGCCATCTGCTTGTCAGGCATCCTATGTGGTGTCTGAGACTACACAGTTAAGAAACAGCATCACATTATGCTCTTGGCGGAAAGCAGACCCAGTGATCAGATGCGCAAACCGAAAAAGTGAAGTATTTTTTTATGGGATTAAAATGTCAAATCATATAAAAAGATCATCTTTGACATCGAGATCAAACATCAAACATCACAACTAAGTTAACAAAGAAAGCCGGGACTTTTGTGTTGAGTATGAAGGTGTTAGATTTTATGACGAGCGGCTCTGCAGAGCTCCTTTCACAAGGCTTAAATCGAGTGTGACAATAGCTACTTAATGTGCATGACTCCAAGGCTACTAACAGCAAAACAAGGAGTGGATCAGATCAATAATAGTGAATCTGACAAAGCGATGGGTATGAGGATCACCCACAGATCATCTCACATGCAGCTCATTAAAGCAACAGACTGTGGCCTTTGCGCAGCTACAGAGAGATGACCTCGTCCCTGCAGCAATCCTTCAGACAGGGGGAAGCGCACTTCCTATGGCACTCCATGTTGGGAGACGGGAGTGGGCTTCAAGCACCTTCCAAAGCACTTTCTCCATCAGATCAAAAGAGTCCCACTGAAACACGGGACGCGATTGTGCCTCCAGTAGGAATACGTTGCCATTTCCACAAACAATAAAAGCTCTGAGAGCCCTCATTGTGTGGTTGGGAAACATCCTGGGGGCTGCCCTGAAGCCTGAGAGAGTAGTGAACCTACTTGTATTTTAGCAGCAACAGGCCTGGTCCTGTACAGCTCGGTACACAGAGCATGACACAAACTAGGCCAGGATTGGTCGCTGGTGGGCATGGCCGAGTGGAAAAATCAGTCACAATCTCATAAAAAGATCATGCGATACCTTGTACCACGAGGTTAACCTACAAAACTCTGTATGTATTTTATCTGGGGTTGCTTTGTGGTGTGCTTCCTCCTTTGCTCTAGCTAGCAGCACTGCAGGGAAACCTTCTTAATTATCTAAAAGGCTTGTGAGAGCCATGCATTTTTAATCAGAGCCTGCGTGTTCGTATGGCAGGTGGCGAGGGAGGAGGGATGCAATGAGCAAGTTAATTGTCGTTCCACAACTCGATCGCTTTTGTCGACCCATTTGTCCGTGCCAGACCAGATTTAACATTCATCTCAGCTTGCCTTTTCCACCCACAACCACTGAAGTATTTTTTTTTTTTTTTTATCTCGCTCTTTCAAACAAGAGAAACAGGATAGATAAAAAAAATATAACTTTCTGTCTGCCTTTTCATAGCTTCAACTCTCTTCTCTGTATCCAGCAGGTGCAAACCTGAATAGATGTTTTTATCAATCAGCCTTTTCTCCAATGTCAGCTCAGTGGTGGAAACTTCAACTCCCTCCCCATTATCTTTTCCCCCGCGATATCTAAGTTGAGCTCCTACCTGTTTCCCACTAGGTCTTGATAACAAAACAATAGTGGGACCAGAAATCCTTCTCGCGCCAGTGATTCTGCCAAATCCCCACTCTGACATTTGCAAAGTACGAGAGCCGCTGAACCGAGCAATCCCGCTCAATGCCAATTAGAGCCTGTCTCGGCCGGTTCTCCGCCAAATCAGCTGGACGAAGTGTGTTTCCTGGACTGCACTTTAATGCATGTGTGTATGATTACGCAGGTTGGGTGACAGAGATCCTCACGCCGCTCATGACTTTGCAACGCATCAAGCATGAAGCTGTAGGAGCAAATTGGTTGTCCGGCCTTTTTGTTAAATTTGACAGGAGATGGCAAGCTCCTCGGTCCAGGAGGGGCATATGGCAATCAGCGATGTGGACATATGATGTGTGGACATGAAGTGAACTTGCCATAAGCTGCACAGGCCTGTAGGGGAGAAAATACCACGGCACCATCTGCCAAGCTGAGGAAGTACAAAACAAGTGAATTATTCATCGCACCCCTCGCAATAACAACCAAATGATTCACAAGAATGGAGGTGTTCAAACCAGGAACAGAAAATGTTCAAACATGAAAAAAAAAAAATCAAAGGCTTTCAGTGCAAAGAGACCTGGCATGTTGTAATGTGATTAGATTACAATGTTTTTACATGTTTGAAGTGAGACACGGGCTCTGACCAACTTTAATTAAGAAAATTCTTATATTACATGAAGTCCAGCTACATAAATCTAATCTCTACAGACAACGGACAGTAACAAGTGGTGAGTATTGTTTAAGGCTTGAGGCTTAAGATAAAAGCTGCACAGCTGCAGACAACTTATATCCATTAAATTATATATGAAGTTTCAGAGGCAGAAATCCTCTACTGTGTCGTTTTTTTGAGACTCTAAATAATTAGTGACACATTTAGCAATATAGTTGTATTTCTTACCACAGACCTATTTTAAATAACGCACAAGAGTGCAAACGCAGAACAGGAGGAAAAAGAAGAGAGACTGAAGCCACAGTAGGATTCAGTCCCTGGCCAGTTAGACTGCATAGTGAATTTTTGAACTACTTTAAACACACAGGCAATACAATCTGTATATGGATATTTAATCTAAAAGTTTGTTTTCCCTGCACATTACTTGTCTTAAAACATGTAAGGCTCAATTCACCAACCTCCATGTAAATTTAAATAGCCGAGTTGAGATCATCAAAATCTCACTCGATGATTTCTTGCATGTAATTACAGCAATAAAAGGAGGAGAATAGGACCTGGCATCTGGCCTATCACACCATTTGTCAAACACGTAGTCTCAAGCCAAGCATGAAGCGGTTGCAGTTGTTCTCACCTCCACGTATCACGGTGCCATTGTGTCGTCAGGAGCTACCAGACTGGTCATGCCTCCCTTGACTCCTCCTCCAAAAGATCAGGGATCAGATGCAAAGATGGGAACACAGGGGGCTTCTTGGCCAAGACGTGTGTGTGTGTCTGTGTGTGTTTTTGTGTGTGTGTGTGTGTGTGTGTGTAAACCAGGCAGCACAGAGTGCAAAATTCCCAAAAAATTAATTTGCTATGTGGCTACCACTCACATCTCGCATCTGCTTTGTGTTTAATGCAAATAAATGTGACCTGCAGCTCATTAGTTTCACACAGGTGAAGCTATTGGAGCATGTTAGATGAGTGAAACACTAGAGGACTGTCTTTAAAGGCAAACCTTTAAATTACATCAGTTCTCACAAAGCAAAAGTTCGATTCTGTCATTATTCATCGTCCCCTGAGGAAACTTGTAATGGGCCTCATTTAATTGTGGATGAGCTCTGATTAGAATAAGCCAGGTAGGCAACATACAACATCAACCAATTACCAACATGATATATAATTATATGAACCTATAGAGAAAATGCATCTGCACACCAAGCGATCTCATTACCAATCCACTCATCCCAAGCACAAGTATGTTCTTAAGAGCCACTGAAGACATAACACACGACACCTGAGGCCACATGATCTTTTGATCTAATGCGGCTTGACAACATTAAGTATAGTGTTTAAAGCTTAAACTGAAGAGCCCTTATTGTTTCACCAGGAGGTGAAGCTAAGCACAGACTGCTCTTAAGGACCTGGGTGATGGCATCACTTTGGATGAAGTGCCAGACAAACAATTCGAGATTTTTACTTGTACTGATTGCCGTGGCGATATTATGCAATATATTGATAGAATACTGGCATACATTTCTGCTCAACATAAAAAAAAGTGTGTAAAATCACACTCCAAAATCCACGAGGTTCGACAGACAACAGACATAGTATGCGTTATATACGGCACGCACTGTATGACTCCACAGATCAGCTGTTTGAGTCAGACAGAGCTAAGCATACCTGTGCTTGTGCATAGGAATACGGCACTTCAATGTTTGAGAAAATGTAGTTCCAAAGGAAAGGGCTGTTTGAAGGGAAGATAAAGTGGTGGGCATTTTTTGGAAGTGGCTAAAACATGTTTTTGTGGATGCCCCCATGCAGGGCAGAAAAATTGCTCAGCTTCTGTGCTGGTACTCCTGGCTGCTTCTCTAAACTAAGAGCGCACTGATCTGAATCTACTGCAGGTAATACACTGACTATATATAACCCCACGTCAAATAACACAAAACTATCCCTTTGAGATCCAGACATCCGATGATAAAAATCCTTCATCCTCTTAAAATATATAGTTGAAAAAGACCAGGACATAAAATGAAAAAAGAGTAACTTTAAAATGTGACTCAAAACTGAATAGCAGTTCATTTTGAGCTTCTGGCAGGAAACCACAACACTGACACATCTGCGTAGGGGATAGGCAACCAAATGAAACGGACTGTTATCATGATTAAAATCACATATTTCATTAGAATTAAGAATTTGTGATAATGTAAGCAGATCAAAAAATATCCAACATAGGTCGAGTTATTTTTTGACATTTTAATGTGGAAAAGTTACACGCTATAACAGTAAGTTCAGAATTTTTTTTTGATTGTTTTCCACAGGGATTTATTTTATCATAAAAAAGTATTTTAAACATGAATTTAAAACCTCCATATAACAGTATTTGCAATACTTTGACACTGTTATCTCACTGCAACATCAGTTGAATATGAAGTCAGTGCGATCCTGTTCACCACCTCTGCTATCACACCACATGCTATATGTTTAGCGCAGTGTTTATAGAGTGTGCCGTTTGCCACAAGGCGACATTATTTTCTGTCAGAATATCAGAAAAAGGGCAACACTTTAGGAAGTCAATAGTTCCCACAGGGACAGGACCACACTGCAGGTTTTTGAACAACAGCCCCTCGAGAGCGTCGACCGCATGAAACTAAAAACCTGCTGTGTTGCACATCACAATCCCAAGCTAAAATTATTCATCTTCAATACCCCACATACAATGGAGCAGTCAGGGTTCGACTCATGTTCTTTGCAACTTTGAACATAAATATTAAAATATTTGGCTCCTCCAGAAGCAAGAAAAGTTTGAGTTTGGGAAAAAATGATAAATAGAAAGGTGATAAATAACGACTAACATTTCTAACACTACAATAAATGAAATAAATCCACACAGTCTAATTGAAGTCTGATGTGTCATACATTTTGAATGTATGTCCACAGCTCTGCCCTGCTGTCAATAATGCCTGGAAGCTTTAGCGAGATAGGACTTTTTCTTTTCTTTTTTTTTTGCATTTTAACCATTTTTTACATAATATGAATCTCTACTGTTATTAAACACTTTTCAAACTCATCTTGCTTCTCGTGACCACATTATGTTTTCAACCTTATTATTACCCTAATTATTGTGCTTATTTCAGATCAGTTCAGATCAGCGAGTCTCAACAACCTGCCGGAGAAGCATCTCCTGATAGATCATCCAGTCCGGCAGCCTCTTTCTCTCTCTCTCTCTCTCTCTCTCTCTCTCTCTCTCTCTCTCTCTCTCTCTCTCTCTCTCTCTCATCCCATCAATATCATCCCACAGCAATTTGTCAAAAATGGACCTATCAGCCCCCCAACCCCTTTACCCCACCCCAAGTGAAGAGATCTACCCAAAAGCCACAATGTAATTTGAACCCTGGAAGCTGTCATTTGTCAAACACTGAATGGACCTTCAAGGACTCTAAAGACTGCAGCCATGAATGTTTGTGTCTTAGACTCCTCTCATTTGATGGGGATCTGATTACACAGCTGAATCAATGGGACGGACACAAAGCGAGACTCAGGCTCATTCCCCGTCTGTGCAAATGTCATCTTCAACCGATTGTACTGTAGATGCACTCCGGATTAGATGAGCAGATCGATGCAGCGGCCCTTTTCTGCAGAGCAGGTTATCATTTGGACAATACAAATGAGAAAAAAGGGAAATGCTTCTTTTATTGGCAATCGGCGAGTGTCACAGAGACTGAAAGTTTCATTTGAAAGCATGTTTTTTTTCTATGAGGGATCAACCCTGCTGCTGCTGCTGGGGTCACACCTGAGCAGTAAATAATTACCCATGAAAGTTCAGCTGAATTTACACTTTTCTTTTTGTTCTGTCTCCAAATCAGCAGCATCTTTTTCCGTCCTCTGTGATATGTTATCCTGTTATTATTGTAGACTTCTCTATTGTTGATTTACTCTTCAAACAAGACTGTGTGTTCAGACAAAATAAATTTCAGAGGCGGCAGAAATTGCAAACAAAGGAAAGACATGATTAGAAAGGGGATCACCAGAGTCATTAGGATTCATCAATTAATCGTGAATGTCTGTACCACATTTTGTGTCCCGACCCATCCTGGCGATGTTGAGATATTTCACAAGAGGGTTGCCAAGGTTCATCCTCTGGGGACTGTGAATGTACGTACAAAATTTCATGGCCAATCCATGCAATAGTTCCAAGAGTCAAGCTGCTAGCTTGGTTAAAAAAGCAAATCAAAATGTAATAAATGAAGCTAAGCGTGAGCTCAATCAGGAAGACTATCTTTAGGCCTCTTTCATTCACAATTCTTTCTCCCTCTCTCTCACACAACTTCTTGTATTCAGCTGACTTCAGGTGTTTATGGTAACCAATCGGATTTCACCACGATCTCAACCAGCCAGTAACGTTGTTGCTGTCAAACTTGAAAATCTGTTCTCCCTTCATCTTCTGTCAGCTACCATTTCGGTGCTTATTGCTGCAAACCCCCCCGTCTGAATGAAGCCTTTCCTGATGGATCTGCTATTTTATTATTTCTTATTAATGGTACATTAACATACACAACAACCTATTCAGTTTCAGCTGACAGGAGAACTAAGAAGCAGGTGTATGAGGTGCTACAACCGGAAACAGACCATTAGATTATTCAAAGCATAAAAGAGACTGAATTACACAGCAGGGGATCTGAGAAAGTGAGTGTTCAAATACGAATATATAATCTATTATTTGCAGTATTGAACTATTCAACTTCCTTAGAAACCCAGATACGCCCATATCCTGCTGTTGCAGATTTCCAGTATTACAGCATTGCTACTATTACAATGCTTCCATTCTCACACCCAGAGTTTAAACTACATGTGATAGGTAAGTCCCATAGTTTTATACATGTAGCCATGTTTGAATCAACAGCCAGCTGCAGAATTTCTATCTGAAAATACTGGAAAACTGGCAAAGAAAGAGCTTGCTGGCATGAATAGCTTTTTTCATGTTTTTCATTTTTTCATTATTGACTCATGGTCAGGTTAATCTGTTTAAAGGTCTTGTAGATGATAGAGTGCCACTCTGATGAAGGTAAGATAGCGGAATACATTCAGTAAATAAACCACGGTGCACTGGACCTTCATTGAACCTGACACTGCTCTGCACCCCCGCTGTGTTCTCAAAGTTAGGAAGTGTGGGACTGAAAGTAAAGAAAGACAGATCCCAACACATTACCCATAGACACCCAGCCATGACCCAGCGGTAGGTGTCTCTCTCTTTCCCTAAAAAGCTGATATTAATTCAGCCTCAAACTTGTCATTTTTTTCACGTTACATTTTCTCATTTAACACGTTCCCCTCTGTGAGCAGCTTCGGAAAAAGCTTGATTTCAATGAGAATCGACATCAAGTCAAAAACAAGACACCTCCACTCCCACCTTGTCTGAACCGGCACAGAGTGAAGACAATCATCACTTGTTCACTGAGTGCTACTTCAGCAAGTCCAGGCTTAGTCCACCTCTCTCTTTTATTCCCTAAAACCTTTTGTAAGCTCGACGCATATCAGTTGTTATGGTTGAGTGAAAAGCTTTCAAATAGGTCTGCACACCTTCTTGTGAGGCAGGAGGTATGTTTTTTCTCTCTACTAGGTACACATCATATCAAGAAAAAACTGGGCTGAATTTTAATACTCTGCAAAATATATTTTAAATGAAATTAATAAGTAATTTAACACCATTACACAGTGGCTTCAGAGTATTCAGACCCCTCCATGTTATACATTTCATTTAACGGATAGAATTGTTGCCACTCAATCTAAAAACAAACATGTTTTTTGACATTTTTGCAAATTCATTAAAAATCAAAAACTGCAATCTCTTATTTACAAAAGTATTCAAATGCTTTGTTGTGGCTCCAAACTGTGATCAGGTGCCTCCTGTTTGCTTCAACTGTCCTTGAGATGTGTCTAGAACTCGATTCCACCTGTGGCTAATCGGACTGATTGGACACACCTGTGCATAAAAGTTCCCCTCAGTTCACTCGGCACGTCATCGAGCCAGGACTCTTCCGTGAGTCGGCCGGCCAGCCAGCCAGAGTAACCGGGGTGAGCGAGAACCCAACGGTCTCTCTAACAGAGCTTCAGATGTCCTCTGCAGAGATGGGGGAACCTGCCGGAAGGACGACCATCCATCAAGCCTGGATGATGTCGAGTGGCTACATGGAAGCCGCTTTGAGTAAAGGGCATATGACAGCCTGCTTGGAGTTTGCCAAACTGTGTTTAAAGGACTCTGAGAGTGTGAAGAATTATATTGTCTGGTCTGATGAGGCAGAACCTGAACTTTACATCTGGCTAAACGCCAGCATCATGCTATGCGGGCCTTTCAGCAGCAGGGACAGGGAGACTGGTCAGAAATAAGGGAGGGGCACATGACCTGAGACTGTGGCGATGGGTCACCTTTAAGCACGACGCTGACCTGAAGCGAACAGCCAAGACGATGCTGGAGTGACTTTGGGACAAGTCTCTGGTTTTCTGTGAGTGGCCCAGTCCAGACTTAAACCCCATAGAGCATCTGTGAAGGAACCTGGCAGCTCCCAGACGCTTGAGAGGATCTGCCAGGAAGAATGGGGGGGGGGACCTGCCCAAATCCAGATGTGCAGGGCTGGTAGAGACTAAATTAAGGGTCTGTATACTTTTGTAAATGATAGACTTCAGTGTTTGATTTTTTTTTTTTTTCTAAAAACATGTTTTCACTTGATCATTAGGTGAAGCTGAGTGGTAGATTGATGTGAAAACAATGGCAACTTCATCCATCTACAATTAAATCAACAACAACAATAAACTGTGCAACAAGTGGTGGGGTCTGAATACTTTCTGAAGTCCCTGTATATCTTCTAATTAAAATAGTTTCCATTCAGTCATCTGTGCATTGCTCATTTCCACAGTGACTAACAACAACTGTTATCTCCCACAAGTTCAGTGTCCTATAAGACATGTCACTTCCTGAAACTCTCCCTCCTTAAATAAACCCCCTTATAATCATCGGCACTATACGACTCATACAGGAAACACTACCATAGTCTTATCCATCTGCAGATGGCCAGTTGAACTCTGCCGCAAAAAAACTTTTCCAGGCTCGGGAAAGATACCACTTTATCTTTTCAAACAAAGCAAATGGAGTGAGTCATTAAGGCATGAACACAACAGAACCACATCCCTAATTGGTTTCCTTGTTGGTGTCATTCACCCCCAGTGCAAAATGTGAAATATTTATCCAATTATGTGTCAACATTTAAGAGATTACAGCTCCCTGTAAGCTACAGAGAGACACTAATAATGAATCCCCAGCTGCAGACTCTGCTGTCCACACACTGTCCGTCTACTGTTGTCAAAACTGAACCACGTCAGTTTTTTTCCCCGACTTCTACATGTCACCTAGCAACAAAATGAAACTATGAGTCATACTAACCTGCTGCACAGGCGACCTATGGGCTCATTTATTTAGAGGGCAGTCCCAGCAAAAAAAAATCCTGTAATTAATCCTTCACCTTTGTGACATGACATGTAGGGTTGTAACTGACAATCATTTTCAATATCAGTTATTATTAATATTAATTAGGGCTGCACAATTAATTAGACATACTAAGTTTACATAACACTGGATAATGTGGAACCAGAGAATGTTTGTCGTTTTTACTTGATAAATGACTTAAATGATTCATCGACTATCCAAGCTGTTGCCGATTAGATCTATGTTGATAGACTAACTAATTATCCACTAATCATTTCTGCCCTAATGATATGAGATGTATAAAGAACGTTTTTTTACAACACATTATTTGACCTGACATCTTTGTGAACAGGAAAGGATTTTTTGGGGAGATGTTGCACTGTGTAACTTTCAACTTTAAACTGTAAACTACACCTCAAGTCAGTAAAAGCACTAAACACAGAGTAAGTGACGTGTTCAGTGCTACTCACAGCAGCTACTTAGCAGTGCTAATATGAAAATGCTGCATGTCTGTGTCTGACACGACCCAGGCAGACACAGAAGAACAACTGTTGGTTGTTCTGAAGCCATACGATTCCAGCTGTAACATCACATCACGAAACTCGTTTTTATCCACTTGGTGCAATGTATCTCTGTGAGCTGATTGCCTGTGAGCAGAGCTATCTTCTCCTGCTAGTGAGAAAATGAGATGGCAAAGAGATTTCTCGCTTGTCGGTTTTGGGAGCGAGTCTGCTTTCTTCTCTGCTGTTACTGCAAAAAGAAAAAAAAAGGCTAACTTAACGATCTTGTCAAGTCGGTGGGGGGACGACCGAGGAGACAGTATCTTCTCTCTAAATACAGAGCCAAGTGAGTCTCCTTTGCCCGTTCCTACAGGTGACAGTGCACAGGACACAGATTAACCTGAGGCTGATGCTCTGCACATTTAGCATCTCTCCAGCTGTGTCAAACTCAAGTGGTCAGCCATTTTCTCTTACACATACACTATCATGTTGCAAACTAGTCAGCTTTTTTTTTATCTGTGATTCAAAGGTTTGATGCTCAGACGCAGTTTCCCTGGAGCAAAGTCTTTTGTTTGAGAGTCTGTGTTCTACACAAGATGAATCAAATGTGGAAATTTTGTGAGTTGTGCTTCTGTTAATTGTTTTACTATATATTGTTAAGAAAAAAAACCGCTTGGAGTTAACTCAGCAGACGTTGTATCTCCCCAGTATTCTTGTCTGTCTTGTTCATCACTCCCACTCACGGCTGAAAAATCCCACTCATCTTGTTCCCTATAGCCTTCCTTCCGTCATGCTAGACAAGGAGGTGTCCTTTATCTTATATTCTGCAGAAAGATGAATCAGCAAGACCTTTTGAACTCAGACAAACAAAAATTACAGATTGCCCCCAATCCATTGCATAATGCAAGTGTCATAATGAGTTCACGACTCCCACTCAGCTCTGGAGCCTCTTCATCCTTTTGTGTATTAATATGCAGCAGTGGTTCACATATTATATAATAAATGATATATTAAATATAAACCATATAGTCACTCTAGTTTATTGAAGTAGTGAGAGAAAAAGACAGAAACATGATAACTAAACAACCAGTGTACTAGCTGCAGGCTTCACCTTCAGCAGGATTAAACCCTTTGACCCTCTGAGAAATACAGCGACCGGCAGTGATGCTGCGTTAGGAGCAAGCTGGGAATGTCAGAACTAGGTCACATGCACCAATGGGATTCAATCAAGCCTGTTTTTTCCATTTCAGAACGATGTCACCTTTCGAGATTTATGCTGGCGTCCAAGGCAGCAATGATCAAGAAGCTGAAAATTGCTTCATTACAGCAAAGATTATGAATTTCTTGCTGTCATTATGACCAGCACAGCTCATTTCATCTACTGACAATTACTGTGTAATCCATACAGCCGAGTTTAAACACCACAAAACAAAAACAAACACAAAAACAGATGTGCTGGGGCTAGTCTTCGGCCGATATTCAATAATATTGAATATTGTGATGTTTCCCACCATAAGCGATATTTATCATTAGCATTTTCTGCAGTTTTGCATAGTCTGCACGTGACAAACATAAAAAAGAAAATCTGAAACATGAAATATAATAATAATATGTTATACAAAAAACACCTGAAACATATGTACAATAACATAAGTATGAAAATAAGAATGTTTTTTTTCAGAAATTAAATGCAGAGCTGTTTTTGAGTCTTTTGGTTCAAATCCAAGTCAAGTCTCATTCTTTAGATGGAAAGCCCAAGTGCAGTTTCAAGTATTTGTCAAGTATGTAGAGGGCTTCCCTATGTCCACTCTCAAGTCCTCGAGTCCACTCTACACTCCACTCTACTAACTCCACTCAATATCCAGCTGCAAGTAATGAATCAAAGCTTCTCTCAGTGTTCATTTCTAGGTCGATAGATAAGTAATAAGAACACTAAAGGCAAATATTTAAATATATGACTTTATTGCAAAAAGCAGCAAGATGAGTTTTTGTCTGTTTGTAAAGTTATAGTTTCTATACATCATTGCTCCTCTGTTTTCATCTGAACTCCTCCCTGTCAATAGCTCAGTGAAAGGTGAAATGATAAAGCAGCATGGTGCAGTGGAAGTAAAATAAACACAACAGGCAGCCCTTGTCAATATAAATATAAATAAAATAAAATTTCAAGTTTGTCTGTCTTTACAGTTTTGCACAATTGCTCAATCACATTTCTCTAATGAGTTCACTTCAGTAAAACTCCCAGTTTTCTTCACAGCTTAGCACAACAGTGAGTCTCACAATCCGAAATGCACTAATACAACAAACACAAGTCATTCATATTTCAAAATCAACTCTTGCAGCAGAACACTGTCAGCATTCATCTTCCAACAAGAAAACTTTCTCATTCACAAGCACACAGACTCTAACAACAGGTGGCTTTACAATGGGCACAGTAACACTATTGATTACAGTATTCAGAAAGACAGAAGAAGAAGAAGAAGCTGGTTCACACTGACTGTGGTGCTGACTGCGTGGGGAGTTTTGGCAAAGCAAACTTATTGTAGTATCAAGAAATCTCAGTTAGCAATTATAAAAAAACAAACAGTAGCTCACATTACAACTAACCTAATGAAATGGATAGTATTAGTTCAGTTAACAAAAAAATGTATGTTAGAATAATTTAATAATTTGTACCAAAATATTGATCGGTATAAATGTTTTGAAGCTATAGAGCCGTGGTTGTCAAGTTCTTTCACATCAAGTACCCTTGAACTGTCACAAAGTCAAGTCTCAGGACGAGTCTTCAAGAAGTCAAGTCTCACAGCAGATGAGTCCAAGTGAACTGTCAAGTCTGCGGTTTTCGTTAAATAGATTTTTAGTAGTCAGTCATAGAAAAACGACAACGTAAAATAATTAAATGTGTTGGCACATCAAACTAAATATCAGAATGTATAAAAAAGTATTAATTAAAACTGGAGAAAACCAATAAGACCAAAGGCAGAGACTACACTAATACAAAGTGGGGGTGGATGCATGCATGTGCAAACAGAGAACAGACAGAATATTTTGATTTGCATCATTCAGGGAAAATGACATGCATTTTTTGTTCATTAAGTATCTGTATTATAGTGCTGCAGTGGCTCCTGGATAGAGGTGCTGCTTTTGCTGCAGTGAAATCGCTTGTAGGTCAGATTCATGTTGAGACCAAACAGACATTTTCTTGTTTAAAAAAACAAAACAAAAAGTATGTATACTGGTAAGTCCAGAAAACATTAGGCTACACCTAATAACTGGCAGGGCAGAGAAGTGTCTACACTTTACAGTTATAGGTGTATTCATCTAATGGTGAAATGGTTTTTAGTGACAGTTTAGGTCAGTACTTTTTCCGAAGTCTACCCCTTACTGCAAATGCTAATTAAGACGGCACATGCTACACAGACTCCTCTCTCTCTATGGCCCGAGGCTCCCTAATAAAAGGACTACTTCAAACAGCAAGTGAGCATCTAATTAAATTTCTCCACAAATTAATGAGACACAATGTTTACGCCTCCACGAGACGATTAGTGAAGCAACCAGAGCTGTGCACCAATGATACTGATGTTAAGTTTCAAAGAGGCTCAGTGAGGCCCTTATTGTTTCACCTAAATGATATGCAAATAATAAAAACTAATGCTCCTCTATGTGCAAAACCTTCTTGAAGGCCAGTGGAATGTAAATGGGCCAAACTGCCTCTCTGTATTTATCTAAAGCTTGTTTTCTCTTATCTCTGATGGGTGACAAATATAATTGCAAAATGTTAATGTGTTTTTGTAATACCGCCTGCAGGCTCAATTTTTCTTTGGTATATTTAAGCACTCAGCACATTTGTCCTCGTGTGCTTTAAGGTTAAAACCATGAGCGTGCGATGTTTGCAAATGTTCAACCATCAATAAATGTCAGCTGATGGATTGTGGGAAATCTTATTCACATGCAAAAGATGTTAAACGCTTGTTTGAGGAGAATTTATGAAAATATTAGATTCTTTAAAGAATAAAGCTCAGATACATTGAAATTCAAATATATTCAGACAAATTACAACATGTTCTGCCATGTGCTGTTTGCTCTGACAACACAATAGCTTTATGCTAGCACCATGTAATATTACCGTTATTTCGAGGTGCAGGAAAAGTATATTTATCTGTTTCATCAAAGGATAATATCTTGTCCAGTTGGATCTTCTGCTGGAAACTAAAGTGTAACTGAAGTGCTCAATGGACAGAACCAATAGGAAGCTGCCAATCCTCTCATCAGCTTTTGAGTAAAGTGAACAGTGACCCCAACTCTCATGTTATTCAAGATATAGAACCAAAATCTGACCGAAGGTAAGGCTGTAACTAATAACTGTTTTCAATAGAGCTAGACTGACAGATACATCAGCCAATATTATAAGCCAATCAGTAGCAAGAAAGTGCAAAATTAGGTTTTAAGTGATTTAGAAGCAGTGTCTGCATTACATAGCATCTCCACCAGAGAGCACTGCTTTGTTTCAAGCTTATGTTCTGCTTAATATACATCATTAAAAACAAATAATGAATCCATATCAAGAATGTTTTTTCATGTTGTGTTTCAACATGTAAACATATTACTATTAGCAAAATGTCATTTTTGAATTTTTAAAACTCCAAAACATCGATATGGGTTGGGCTAAAATGTTCATAGTTTGTTTGTTGCCAATGACAAAACAATGAATAGGAAAAAGTGCAACGTGAACTACTTGAACAAAGCTAAGTTTCTTTAAGTGGGCAGCTAAGTGAGATACATCTTTTAATTACAATGTAAAAGACTGGATGTCCCATAACCTTTAATATTTGAATTCTAACAAATGATCCTTGGCCTGGAACACAGTCCCAACAAAATACAGCCACTCCTCAGCCCCTCAGGCCTAACATTACCTCCGCCCCCCAAATATCTGCCTGTTGTTTTTGACTGTGGCTTGAGCCTGAGGCAAAATATAAAGATATGAGTCCAGTCATGTTATCAGCTCAAGAGAAGAGTATCTTTCAAAGTTAGATCAAATTACTTACTGACAGAGAAAATAACACATGTTATTATATATGGCCCAGGCTCTCTGTGGCAGTTATTTTGTGGTATATTGATTATTCATATCATATAATGATATATGCCAGTAATAGTGATTGGTTTCTGGACTGTGGAAATATATATTACAAGGCTGCCTACGTCTACTGTATTTTAGGAAAAGGTTTTGACACTGGGAACAGTATATTATATATCCGATCTACATCAGCTTTGATAACAATGTTTACAGGAATTATTTGTAAAATGTTTTTAGAGACAACAATGTTTCACATTTTGTCTCCATAAGAGCGTTTCCAGACGTAAGTTCTGCTCATAGACTGTAAATGCTCCTTCCATACTGGCGAATGATGCACAAACCCGGTTGTGTATCACTGAGGGATAAGAGAAGAAACACACTGACCCTAAAGGCATACAGTGAAAGTTGCAGGTCATCAGCAGACCTCTCCTCCGCCTGAAGCCAATATATGACCTAACACTTTTAGAAGGACCTTTCTGTACTTTCCTCTTAGCTGCATAGCTTTCATTAGTCCAGCTTAGTGTTTGCTCTCAGGGATGTAGGAAGGGAAGAGGAGTATTTCTGCTTTTCCTCCACTTTGGACCAGGCCTGCCTCCACTGAGACCTTTGCGGCTTGCTGGGTATGTGACACCCAATCCCAGCAGCCTCATTACCGCCTGCACACTGTGGTTACTACATTACAAGACAGGAGGAGGTGCCAGGCAGTTCAGGTGTGGGTCGTGGCCGGTACGAGAACTGCTGTCGATCTGGACTTTGGCACTGGATGACGCCACATCTCTCCCCACAGTAATAAGGACTTGAGCGGCCTCCAACACAACAAAACAAACTAAGTAATGCAGCGGCTGCGGTGTTGACACAAGAGAGGGATTTCAGTAAAAGCACTGATTAAAGTATGAGAGCTTGTATTATTAGTCCGAGGGATGTTACACATTATTATCACCTCCTGCGCAAAACTGCAAGATACAGTTGCCACTTTGTTATTTTACGAGTTTTAGTTTAACGAGTCTCCCTGAAGAGCAATTATTCCGCTTGAAAGAGAGCTGAATACATATCACAGCGAAAATAACCCACACTATTGGTTGACACACTAAATGCAACTTTCAAAAAACATTAAACTCAAGCTAGAACGTATAATAGTGTGAATGTGTGTACAACGTTTGGATTCGGTTCAATTTTACGCACGAGTTTCGGTAGGAAAACTTTGCCCTACTGTGGAAGCACAACAGACCAGTCGAGCCGTGAAAACAGTTAAAATAATAATCTGCCCACATATTTATTATTTATTCATCTTACCTTGTCCATGTCCTCTGCAAGACCCCAAACGGGCGACACAGGAGAGCGAAACGGCGCACAGAAGCCACCACTTGTTTGACAGAGCCATGCTGCTGAACGGAGGGACTGGTCCGCGCTGAATGTAAAGTTTAGAGTGAAACTTCAAGTTGAAGGGCTGAAGTTGTGTGTCCGTGTGTGTGTGTGTGTGTGTGTGTGTGTGTGTCAGTGTGTGTTTGTGTGTGTGCGTACTTCCGTTTGATAACAGTCCGAAATTGAAATTTCCAGTAATTTCCTGAAAGGACAGTGAAATATTCCCCTGAGTCATAACGTTTACTGTCGAATTGAATGAAAATAAATTAGAATATTTAATAGTGTTTTATCATTTCACCTGTCTCCACCACTTATTATTTTTGACAAAAAAGGAGTATGACGTAAGCTTTAATTAGCTTTATTAATAATAATAATAATAATACGATTTTAGACAACAAAGGCATCTAATCAGATAATTGATCCTGCTGTTTAGAAAGCACACAACTCTCTCTCTCTCTCTCTCTCTCTCTCTCTCTCTCTCACTCACTATCTCTCACTATCTATCTATCTATCTATCTCTCTGCTGATGAACTGTAGCGAGCGGGCCCCAGGTTGCATCTTTTCAACCCCTCAACAACACTTTAATCCGCAGCAATTCATCTCACAGTGATGAGAAATTTTCATCTGAAGCCCATTACCCAGACTCAGCTGTCTGTTTCATTCAGGAAATTCGTACCTGAGTAATGGGTTTTGGAGAGGGGTTGAAACGCCTTTCAGCTCTTCCAGGCCTCTGCCAGTGACACGCAGTGTAATTTAGCTTCATGTTGGCACATACATACTGAAATTATAGTCTGCCAGCACCTTTGCACCCCAGACTTTCATAACTTGAATGATTTCATTACACTGTGTTAAATACTGGATTGAATTTATGTACAGTTAAATAGAGATGGCTGCACTTCTGCCAAGGCTGAGGATTTGATACACAGTTGGGGGTCACACAGAATAAAGATCCATGCTTTCATTGTCATGCATGGAAATTCACAAGAGTTTTTCGACTTCACGTCCAAATCAGAGTTTACAGATTGGGTGTCATCTGTTGTAGAGACTGTAAAGCCCTCTCAGACAAATCTGTGACTTGAGGATTAAGAAATAAAATGTCTGGTGTTTAGATGAAAGAACGGTTTTCAGTGGCCAAGCAGCCACAGTAAATTGGGCTACTTCACATATTGGAGACTCCACATGGCCACAAACAGTAACAATAGCAACATAATTTGAACCTCAGTATTTAAACATTTTCACAACAGAAAGATAAACTGCACACAGACACAGTAAAGGAGGTCCTGACCAGGAAATAGCCTGGCACATAACCCCTAAAAAAAAACAGCTAATTGTCATTTTCACACTTTGTATGGACTAGAGGAGCTATTAGTAAGTTTTGTGAATGTGAACTTGACGAGCCTGCACAGAACCCTGACCTCAACCTTATTGGACACCTTTGGGGTGAACTGGAGAGATAACATCATCACTATGTTCACTGCATCACCATCCATAACCAGCTGTTTCTAACCATTCACACTTGAGCGTAAGTTCAATTTCATTCAGGTCACTTCAAAATTAGGGCAACAAAACCACTGGTTATAAGGTTCACAGATTAGAAACCGACTACACCAAAATTAAGGCATCATATTTTTGTGACTTTCATTGTGTTTCAGCAGCCTTCTAGCTAAAATGTAACTTACCATATAAGGAGGGGACATCTATGTACCAAAGACCTCCCCTTTGAATATTGAAAAACACAGGAACTGTAACTGCAGGTACTCAAATTCTTAACTAAGGGTTTTGGCTTTCAGATAAGTGACTGTTATAATTGTTCAATTGATCAACTAAATCATATTTGTATTCCTTATTAACTCCAAGTGCTGTCAAAGAAAGTGAAAGACATCGCAAATTGTTCCAGCACTGCTGGCCACTCTGTCTTTAGAGCTGCCAAGACAAGCTGTCCTTCCAGACAAGACTGTGACAGGGGGTCCTGGTTCAACTCCCCAGAACAGCTGGGAAAATCTGTGCAGGGAAAGTTAATATTTGTTTCTTCTCCCTGGAGAGACGCTGAGGTACCATCATACCAGCCTCCTCAACCGCAACTGCTCTCATGGAGCTCATAAACAGCCAGGAGCAGTAGACGGTGGTCATAATGGTGAGTTTCTGGGAGTTACTGTGTGGAACTTAATGAGTGTGATGTAGAGTAGGAAAAGGGCAAAGATGCTCAGTTCACCTTCCTTTGACAAATAAAGGTTTGAAACAAAGCAATACAATTATAAAAAAGTGTGATATCTCTAAATGTCTTATATAAGATATTAGATAATTGAGTGTGACACTCTCATGTGGATCTTATGAGTCAGTTAAATCACATCAACCGCCCTGAGTAAACTATGACTATTTCATTGTGCATGGGTCAATATCTACCGGGGCAGTATCAATTCAAGTGTGTCATCGTTAATAAAGGTTTGATATTCTGAGGTGCAGTCTGCTGTTTTCAAATAGGTTCAAACCATTCCCAAACAGCAGCTGTTTCCTATGAATTACATTCATTTGCAGTGATTCCAAAATAGCAATTAAGGCTTGGATTAATTTCAGGTTTAATTTTAGATTTAATGGTGAAAAAGCTCCAACAACCCCCCCACCCACATTACCTAACAGCAGGCAGACACTTTTAGCATCTATCTGATGAAAATAGAGGAACATTAAAAAGCTAAAATGACAGATATTTCCTTCTGGAGTTGGAGGAGACCAAAACAGAGCTTGAATGTGAACATAGGCAAGCGTTTGCTAACATGTTAGCCAATAACAACTAATGTCGAAGGTGTGGGGGCTGACAGGTTGGTGAATCTGCCCCCAGGAGGCCAAACTATTAATCAATGCAGGTTAAACCTTCATTACCTATAATGCCATTAACTTGTTGTTTCCATAAAATTAACCAAGTGATTTTACCCACACTTGAATTCACAGGTGCCAATGTTTTGCAAACAATGTATCTGATATGTTTAAAGATTGTTTCCCCCAGAATGCATTTTGCTTTCTCAAATTAGCCAATATTTATAATAATATAGCAGGAGATGTGTGGGAAACTGGTTTTAAAATGTCTGTCTGTGGTGTATGTACAAACATATAGTAAGTATTTACATTAAAAGTATAGGATGACATTTGGTCTTGACTTAAGATAATAACACTCAATTTTAATATTCCTGAAATGAGAGAAACCACACAGGCACAAATTTCTCACCCCACGGGCAGAGTTCTTCTTGTTTAGAGAAAATGAGCCTTGAGGGGCTGAAAATGAGACTGAATCAATTTGCAACACACCACAGTCCACAGTCTTGGCGCTTTTCAGTGTGTGTGTTCCTGAGTGTGTACGCTTGGTTGTACATTTGTGCACATGTGTGGGATGTCAGTGGACAAGAATGTGTCCGTCTGTGAGACTAATCATGCAGCGCTATTACTCACTGTGTTCAGGGAAACTGTGAATCTGTGGTCTCCCCCCCACCCCACCTTCTGAGTGGAAAGCTGGTGAGGGAGAGAAAGTAAAAGTCACATGGTCAAATCTCCAGAAAAGCCCTGATGGAATTTCCTGTGTGCTAATTTTCCCACGATACCATGACCTCAATATTGCTCACTCAAAACAACGTGTTGGAGTGGAACACTCCTGACACTTTGTGGCTTGTAGCTGATGAATGACGTTATTGTCTGCCCTCTGTTTTCAATGACTGTACTCTTGGTAACTTCACAGAGAAATGAGAGTCCTTAATTCTATCTGTCTCCAGAAAAGAAAATATATTACAGATGCAGATGGCACATGGAACTATCGTTGATCGGAAGAAATGTTGAATTTGTTTACAGTATTTTTAGAAAAGGAAATAAATGATAAATTAATATCTTGCAAAATCTGATGCTTTACGCCATCTTTTTTAGTATTTAATATTCATTAGTTGTTCATTTAGTTTGACACAATATTGTTAATTATACAATACATAGCTAACCTTAGCTAGCTAGCTAGCATTAACAGCTGTTTACTATACCAGTTTAGAAGTATTGTTGTGAGTTCAGTGTCAGCTGTCCCCAGTGGTGGAAAGCAACATCAGTGTTAATTCTTGTCTCCTTCAGGTCTTTTCCTCTGCTAAAGTTAGCATGCTAACCAGCTGGCCAACTCATCAGTCTGTTATAACCTCTTGTCTTGTAAACACAGCGATGGATGAAGCTCTTGTCAAGCGACAGTCACCACCACCGCTCCCAGAGAGGAACCACGTTCGGCAGCAGAGAAAACTTACAAAAAGTCCCTTTAAACCATTGAAGAAGAAGAGGTTGCAACAAGATTCTGTAATTAAAATGGTGTCAAACTTAAAACAAATGAAAATATTGTGGAAAACATGACTGAAATAGTGCATTGATTTTTGTTTAATGGATTAATTTGACAAAAATTACAATCTCCACATCAATCCCCATAGGATTTAAATTGTGTTTCCCTTGTATTGATACAACAACATCTCCACCTCAGCCAAGTGTAAGAACTATATTTTTTAAATTTAGTATCCACACAAGCTTTTATGCACAAATTAAAGATGCGCATACAAACTAAACTGGTGGCGTGAAACACACTTATTTCTTGGCTATAAAAGGTCACAAACCAATAAAAGATTGAGAACTGACATCAACATATTTACACCTGAAGGCTTTAACTGTTGCTGCTATTATTTTCCTTTCCAAAGGGTGTTGCAGGTCAGCATGATGGCTTGTCTGACAATGACCAAACACTTCCCCCTTGTGGAGAATCAGCCAGCTGTTGTATGGTTTTGAGTTAGTGAGGGTGTTATAAACCCGTCCCCAGAAGTTTATGCATCAAAAATAAGGAATAAAAACATTTTCTTATTTCCCTCTTCGATACGTGTAATTCTGCAAACAGAAGTACACCCAGCAGTCATCATTCTCTGTCCTACTGCAGCTCTACCCAAAAGACTTGGATTAAGCCTTGCTCAAGACCACTTCATTCTGCCATGCTCTGTCTTGCTCAGATAACACTCACAGTCCTTTAGCTCCATTAGAAATCCTCCACTGCAGCCAAACATGTTTCAAGTTGTTATGGAAGGAAGTTTAAAAGTAGTCAGATGATGTTGGTGGGTGATTTAGAAAGGAGAGTAATGAAGCTTTGACAAAAGTTCATCTTAAAAATATTGCTCCTTTTATAAAGTTAAACAAAGCAGCTGACGATTTACATAATACTCCACAGTGAGATAACCTTCAGATCAATGATTAATTTAATGAGCCAGTAGAAGTCTTTGTCTGACAAAGGATGGTCCTTGAGTATAGACTCGCAGTGTGTGGGTTGAAATCTGTGGCCACTTATAAATAAAGGTTCAGAGACTGAGTCACAGCTACAACACCTGCTGGCGTTAATGTGAACCTCTCCCGCCGGATTCTGTAACCACCTGGTGCACTTCATTATCTGTCTCAGTGTAATCTCTGTAACTTCTCGGGGGCCCAGGGGCCAGTGAATAAGCAGCTCTCTTTGATGTAAAATGGTGCCATGATTACAGTCCAAACAATTTATAGCGTCTACAGCAGCATTACAGAATGTCTGAACAGTTAATTTTTTTCACTCCTGGCACACAGAGGGGGGATATACAAAAGCTCTCCCACCTGGAGCTGGAATACAGGCTACTGTTGCTTTGATATCAGGAGGAAATAGCACAGCATCATTGTGTACATTACTGTTTATAGCCTCGTACATCCGTTCCCTTAGCACCCAGCTTACATTAATCTCAAGTCTCAGTTAAATATATTAGATGCTTTAATTGCATCTCCAGGAGATGATGAGTCATTTTGCATCTGGAGGGAGACACACTAATATCATATTTGCATTCCTGAATAAATACAGCAAAAAATAAACTTGTTGATTCTTGTTGTGCAAAATGTCACAAGTTAGGGTGGGAACAGATTGAAGTGCATCGATGGATGAGGACATTTTAATTGGATTTTCTTTCTTCTGTGCAATTAACATTTAAGTAATGTAAGTTAAAATACGCAAAATCAAACATCATTAAGTATAACATCCTCTGTGCCATCAAGTATCGTAGTCATATTATTGCAGGCGCCTTGCAGGGTTTGCAAAGGCTTATTGGGCTGGAAAGTAATTCAAACACTCTAACCCTAATCCTAACCCTAACCCTGATATGTGGATAACATGCAATAATTTAACACTCACATTGACCTCTTTTCTGTATTGAGTACTTCTACTCTTAACACTTACACTTCTATTCGAATTATTGACATGAAAGTTGTAGAAAAGCAATGCAGCCAAAGCATCAAAATACAACAAACACCAAGATCAATACACCTTTATAGTAATGATATATTTACGGTATGTTATTTGTACATCATGTGTATATAAAACAGAGTGAGAAAAATAGATAAAATATAAATAAATGCACATATTCATATAGTATATAATTTGAATAAAACATTCAAAGGCAACAGATGAACATTCTACTAGAACACAGAGAGTTCTACTACAACTGAGGGTTCTATGAGAAAGTTTGCGTTGAAGAGTGGATTTGGCAAAATGTACAGTAAGAAGGACGAAGAAATTTCAGATGAAGAGGAAGAAGAAGAAGAAGAAGAAGAAGAAGAAGAGGACACCATGGAGAAGGAGACGGACAGTCGCTCAAAGGAAGAGATTGAAGAGACTAAGGCTGAAGAAAAGATAACAAAAAGCCTAACTCAACCAGAGAAAGAAGAGGAATATGTCAGCCAAGTGACCGAACAGGACATCAGGACGCAGGAGTCCATTGATAATGAAGCTACAGCCGAAAAACCAGCCAAGATGAAATTTTTCAAAAGCCTAAAGACAACATTAAAGAAAGGCTTTAGCAAAAAGACGAACCCTGTGGATGTAGAAGCAGAGGAGGATGATGCTACAGTGGAACAGCAAACATCTGTCTGTCTGGAGCATCTATTTATTGAAGACTTTGAAGAGACTAAGGCTGACGAACCGATAACAAGAGGCGTTATTCAATCAGATATATCTGAGAAAGACGGAAAGGAAGAAGAGAAAGAAAATGTTCAAGAAAGAGAGGAAGTCAGGATCCCTGAGACAGGATCATCTTCCAGACTCTCCACCAGGTCACAGGAGAGCGAGGAGGAAGCTTTATCTGCTTCTTCTTCTTCAAGCTCCACCAGAGCCATCAAAGAAGAAGCAAATGTGACCATCAGTCAAGTCACGGAGCACGACGTCAGGACACAGGAGACCTATTTATTATGTTGAACTGTCTTCTGTTGCCTTTTTGTTCAACTTTGAAATATTGTTTTTACTTGTTTTTACTAACCATTGTTGTTGTTGATCTTTAAATTCTTTCAAGGATCAGAAAGAGCAGTATGAAGCTCCAGCTGAACAAACGTCTTTCGCTCTGGAACAACAATTCACTGAGCCTCTTGAAGAGAGACGTGCAGAGGCTGAAGATGACCTGGTCATGGAGATACATTCAGCATCATCCTCAGAAGAAGACGGATCTGCTGAGTTTTCCCAGGGGGACAATGAAGCAGCAGCAGACCAGACACCTGTGCCAAACATGTCTCCTGTAATAAGGAGATTCTTCCAGAGTCTCACTGACGAGTAAGTCCTTTATTTTCTCACTAAAACTCTAGTGGATACTTGAAGACATTTACACATTTGTGTGCATTATTTCTGTTTCACCCTTTGATTCTGTTCTTTCTTTTGAAGACAATGGAGGGAAGTAAGCGAAGGCGTCTACAATCGAGATGTGAAGGAGAAGCTGATCGATATGTGCGTGGACGTGCTGAAGTTCATCTCAGACTCGGTCATAAGAAACGTCTTGCGGTCACTCAGTCAGTTATCCACCACATCTCGCACCGCCATCCTGAAGAGCCCCATTTCCTCCGAGCATCTGAAAAAGTTTTTCAACTATGACGTCCAGAGTAGCGTGGAAAGCTCCTTCAGTCAGGCTGTCAGTGATACCATCGGTGCAGATATCCCCGTCAGCATCTCACCTGACTTCACGGAGGCCATCGCCACTGAGGCTCTCGATGTGGTCAACCCTGTCCTTTCTGTGGCCATTAAAGCCTCAGTGGTTAAAGGATCCTCCATTGAATCATCCACTGATCATTGAACAGAAGAAGAAGAAGAAAACCAAACGACCTCTGTGCACGAGACTGTTCTGCTGCTGCTGCTGCTGCTGCTGCCATGACAATCGACGACGACGAATAAACCGGAGGTACAACTCTTCTCCACCTTTTTCTCTCTCACCCCCTTCTCTATCTACCCACCCTCCTCTATCTCACCCCCCCTCTATCCCATCCCCCATCTCATGCCCCTCTCTCATGCCCCCTCTATCTCACCCCCTCTCGCTCCCCTTTCTCATCCCTCTCACCCTCTCTCTCATCCCTTCTTATCCCTTTCTACTCTCTCTCTCCCCCTCTCTCTCACCCCTGTCCCCTTTCACCTCTCCCACTTTCTTTTCTCTCCCTTCTCTCTCACCCTTTTTTACCCCTCTCCCCTTTCTCCTCTCTCTCACACTTCCCCCCTCCCTCCTCTCTCCCCTCCTCTTTCACCTCTCTCCACCTTTCTTTTCTCTCCCCTTTCTCTCACCCCTTCTTATCCCATTCTACTCTCTCTCTGCCCCTTCCAACTCTACCCCCCTCCCCCCTTTCTCCTCTCTCTCACCCCCCTCCCCTTTCACCTCTCCCACTTTCTTTTCTCTCCCTTCTCTCTCACCCTTTTTTACCCCTCTCCCCTTTCTCCCCTCCCTCCTCTCACCTTCTCTCTCAAACTTCCGCTTCTGTCTCCTCCCCTTTCTCCGACCTTTCTCCTACCTACCCCCTTTTTCGCTCTCTCTCTCTTACCCCTCTCTATCTCACTGTCACTCTCTCTCCACCCTTTCTGTCCCACTCTCTTTCTCTCCCAATCTCTCTCCAACTTCCCTTTCTCTCCCCCTCGGTCTCTCTCTCCGACTTTCTTTTCTCTCCTCCAATCTCTCACCCCCACTCCTCTTTCTCCTCTCTCTCTATCCCTTTATTTTCTTTTCCCCTCTCTCTCACCCCTTCCTTTTTTCCTTTCTTTCTCCCCCTTCCACTCTTTTCCTCAGTCCTGTCTCTCCCTTTCCCTCTTTACCCCTTCCCCTCTCTCTCTACTTTTTCCTGCTTCCTTCCTCTTTCTCTCTCTCACTCTCCCTCTCTCTCCCCTTTCTCACCCCCCTCTTTTTCCAACTTACCCTTATCCATCCCCTCGCTCTCTCCTGCTCTCTTACCCCCTCTCTCTCCCCTTTTACTCCCTTCTACCACTCTCTCGCTGTCCCTCTCTCTCTCTCCCCGTCCCCCTCTCTCCCACTGTTTCTCACCCCTTACTCCCCCCTCTTTACACCCCACCCTCTCTCTCTCCCCCCTTTTCCTGCCTTCTTTCACTCTGTCTCGCTCTGCCTCTCCCCCCTCTTTTTCCAACTTCCCCTTCTCTCCCCCTCGCTCTCTCTCTCGCTCTCTCACCCACCTCTCTATCTCACTGTCACTCTCTATCTCCCCCCTTTCTCCTCTCACCCTTTCTCCAACTTCCCCTTCAGTCCCCTCTCTCTCTCCCACTTACCCCCCTTTCCTACTCTCTTTCCCTCTCTCTCCCTCCTTTCTCCCACCTTCCCCTTTTCTTTCAATCTCTCCCTCCCACCTTCTCCTCCCTCTCTTCCTCCCTTCCCACTCTCTCCCACCTTTCCCACCTACCCCCTTTCTTTCTCTCTTTCTTGCCGATCTTTGTTCTCTCCCCTTTCTAACCCATCTTCCCCTCTTTTTCCAACTTCCCTTTCCTCCCCCTCACTCTCTCTCTCCCACCCTACCCTACCTACCCTCCTTTCTCTCTCTAACTCTGTCCCTCTCACTCCCCTCTTTATTTCACTGTCACTCACTCTCTCCTACCTCCCTCCTCTCTTTCACTTTCTTTCTCTCGCCTTTCTCACCATTCTCCCTCCTCTCACCACTCTCTCTCTTCCAGCTTTCTAGTCCCTCTTTCTCAACCCCCCCTCCCTCTTTACCCCCAACCCTTCCCATCTTTTCCTGCTTTCTTCCTCTCT